>NC_133769.1:151738900-151767593 GCF_003597395.2 Chelonoidis abingdonii | reverse complement strand
TCCTGCCTGCATGACTCCTGGGAGTCTCCAAACACCTCAGTAGCCTCCCTCTCGGGTTCCTCTACAACCTCCCCCTCCTCTCCAGGCTCTGAGCCCAGGGCAGGGGAGTGCGAAGTGATGACCAGAGAGGCTGAAGAGGAATGCTGGGATAAGTCCTAATACCCTGGAGGCCAATAAAAACGCTGGTGAGTGTCCACACCTGATGAGCAGCGCTGCATCACCAGCGCTGGTCTCGCTATACCGGAAGCAGACCCAGGTGTACAGCCAGCGCTGCAAACAGGGAGTTGCAGCACTGGCTGAGCTTTTAAGTGTAGACACCTGCTAAGTTGCAGCGCTGTAACCCCCTCGCCAGCGCTGCAACTTGCAAGTGTAGCCAAGCCCTGTACCACATGCTGCAGGTGTAAACATTCACCAGCAGAGGGAGTTATTCCCATGTGGATGGTTTGCCTGCAAGTGTGGATTGCCTTGCTCCATGGTGTTGTTCAGGCTTCAAGGTATCATGCCCAGCGCTCCTCCTGGGTCCAAGCCACAGAGAAACATGCCATATTGACCTCTGCCATTGCTCCAGAAAGGGGGATACTTACACTGCTCTCCATCTTCCTGTCTCTGAGAAGGCTAAACGAGGACAAGCTAGAGGGGTTGCCATGACCTGCGTTAGCTGTAATCCCTCAGTGATTCCCCCGTCTCTCTAAGAGGTTGTTAAATAGGGGTCACCCTCATCTGAACTGCCCTGAGCCCATGTGTGGTTCCCTTGTCTGCATCATTCAGCCCCCTTCCCTCCCTCTCTCTTGGAAGAGCACTGTCTGAGCTGCTGCAAACATCATCATGTTCCCTAAGGATTCCCTGCTCTCTTGTTCTGTCAGTGACCTGAAGAGGGTTATATGGGAAAATAAAAACCATGAGGCCAGGACCCAGTGCGTGAGCCTCAGATCCACAAAGAGAACTAGACATTGCAATACCTATTAGGTATCTAGAAAATCACAGGAACAAAAATGGGATCCCCAAAGCCTGAATAAGGTGCCTAGGTTCCTTAGCCAGTGAATGGGAAGAGATAGGCCCATAAATATGGGATAAAAAAAAGCCAGCATGTTAGGTGAAGAGGTGTCTAAGATAGCCAGTGGGAAATGCCAATGATGGATGTGCCTAGACTCAAACCCCTCCTGGAATTAGGCACTTAAACCCAGACTATAGATAGGTTTAGACCAAGGGTTATCTAGTCTAACCCCCTGCAAAGATGCAGGATTTATTTTGTCTAGACCATACAAGACAGGTGGCTATCCAGTCTCCTTTTGAAAACCTCCAGTGAAGGAGTTTCCATGACCTCCCTTGGCAGCCTGTTCCATTGTCCTACTGTTCTTACAGTTAGGAAGTCTTTCCTGAGATTTAATCCAAATCTGCTATGCTGTAGCGTGAACCTATTGCCTCTTGTCCTGCCCTCTATGGCAACTTTTCTCCATCTTTTTTGTGGCAGCCTTTCAAGTATTTGAAGACCACTATTATGTCCCCCCATTAATCTCCTCTTTTCGAAACTAAACATACCCAGTTCCTTTAGCCTTTGCTCGCATTCCATCCCTTTGATCATCTTTGTTGCTCACCTCTGGATCCTTTACAGGTTCTCTGCATCCTTTCTATACATTGGTTACCATAACTGGACACAGTCAGGGCTGTCCCTAGCTATTTTGGTGGCCAACGCAGCCCCCTTGTGGGGGGGCTGTGGGGGGCCCCAGGCCTCTGCAGGGGGAATGAGGTGGACTGGCCACTTCCTGCCGGAAGTGGAGTGGTACTATCATCTCCCATGACTTGCATGCTATGCCTCTGTTAATGCAAAGTAAAATTGCATTTGCTTTATTTGCAACAGCATCACATTGTTGACTCATCTTGAGGCTGTGATCCATCACAACCCCAAGATCCTTTTCAGCAGTGCTGGTGCTAAGCTATTTTCCCCCATTCTGTATTGGTCCATTGATTTCAGTGGAAATTAGGAGCCTAAATACCTTTTGTGTGTGTGTGTGTATGACAGTGACAGGCCACAGCATTTCCGTACCTGAGCCAACATCTTGGTCCTTCCCTGTCAATTAGCAAGTGGCAGTAGTTATGGTGTATGAAAGAGTGTTTGCCCCTAAACCACTCCCTTCCCTGAGGCCCTAGAATTTCATATCCTTGCTCCCAGATCTCCATCAGATGGGTATAATCCCTGGATTAAAATAAGAGGAAATTTGTCTTGCTTTCCCTTTCCCAGGAGATAGCAGTCCTCTCTCTTCATACTCTCGAGCCCCTCAATCTCACGCCCTCTGTTGTGAAATAAGATTGGGATTTTCTCTTGTATCTGGTCATCCACCATTAGGGTTGACGGGTGTCCAGTTTTCGACCAGAATGTCCAGCCAAAAAGGGACCCTGGCAGCTCTGATCAGCACCACTGACTAGGTCATTAAAAATCTGGTCAGCAGCGCAGCAGGGCTAATGCAGTCTCCCTGCCTGTCATGGCTTCATGCGGCTCTCAGAAGCAGTGGCATGTCCCCCCTCCAGCTCCTAGACAGAGGGACAGCCAAGGGACTCCACCCACTGCCACCACCCCGAGCACTGGTTCTGCAGATCCCATTGGCTGGGAATGACAGCCAATGGGAACTGCAGGGGCAGCACCTGTGGATAGGGCTGTATGGTGAGCCGCCTGGCCGCACCTCCACGTAGGAGCCGGAGGGGGGGACATGCTCCTTGAGGTAAGTGTAAGCCTGCACCGTTGACCCCCTCCGAAGCCCCAACCTCCTGCCCCAACCCTGATCCCCCCCCATGCCCTCCAAACCCCTTGATCCCAGCCTGGAGCACCCTCCTGCACCCCAAACCCCTCATCACCAGCCCCGCCTCAGAGCCTGCATCCCCAGCCAGAGCCCTCACCCCCACCCATACCATGCCCCAATCCCCTGCCATGGCCTGGAGCCCACTCCTGCACCCCAAACCCCTCATCCCTGGGTCCCAACCCAGAGCCCACACCCCCATCTGGAACTGTCACCCCCTCCCACATCCCAGCCCCCTGAATCAGCCTGGTGAAAATGAATGAGTGAGTGAGTGTGGGAAGAGCGAGCGACGGGGGTGTGGAGTGAGTGGGGGCAGGGCCTCAGAGGAGGGGTGGGGCAAGGGTGTTTGGTTTTGTGTGAGTAGAAAGTTGGCAACCCTCTCCGCCCTGGTTTACAGTCTCTGCTTGCTACTCTGTGCTTGTCCACACAGGGAAAAGTGACCAGAATAATTATTCCACCATAACTGTGGTGGTATAATGCCCCATGTGGACTTCAAATTGTGGAATAAAAGTGACTTTATTCTGCAATAATTACTACACTGGATTTAGATGGGAAGGTTAGTGGTTAGAGCAGAGGTGTGAGAATCAGGAATCCGGGATTCAGATTGCTGGTTCTTTCATTGACTTGCCATTAAAGCCCTGATTTGTAAACTGATCCACATGAGTATATCTCTGCATAGTGAGCCCCAGAGATTTTAAGGGTGTGTTGGTGAAATCCTTATGTTTGTGCAGCAACTCACTGAAATCAGTGGAGCTCTATGTAGGCACACAACTCTATCCATATATATTAGCTTGGAGGACTGCGATGTAAACTAATTCCCATGGGCATTGTGTGAGGCTTAATTAGCCCATGTTTACAAAGTGCTTTGAGATTCTCAGGTGAAAGGCTCTAGAAACATGAATGTTATCAATCATTTCTCTTGAATCTGTTCACTAGATAAGCCAAAACTGTAACCTTTGGTGGTTATCAGCGGAGAAGATAAGAGGTCTGTGTGACAGCTGACTGATTTGTAGTATTATGCAGTGTTGTTGTAGCCAGGTGAGTCCCAGGATATTAGAGAGACAAAGTGGGTGAAGTAATATATTTTAGTGGCCTCTGCTGGTAAGAAAGACAAGTTTTTAAGCAACACAGAGCTCTCCTTCAGGTCTGGGAAAGGTACTAAGACCATGGTCTTGTCTGGACTACAGAGTTTTGTCAACAAAAGTCATATCAACGATAAAAAAGCACTATAATAACATCTCTATTGCATGTTCACACTACGCTCCCTTTGTCATCAGAGCACGTCCACAATTGGTGCTCTAGCATCAAAAGTAAGAGCAGTGCACTGTGGGTAACTATCCCACAGTGCTACTTGCCACCTTCTGCTGCTAGGACTTGTGGGAAGGTTGAGTGGATCACAGAGTTTCATGAATGTGAGTTCAGTGTCCCATGATGCTTTGTTTTCTGTCCCAGCATTCTATAGGCTTCTAACTGTGTTTCACAGCATTTTTCAACATCCCCTGTTTAATTGTGCACCTGCCATCTCTGTGAGAGGATGGATCCTGCACTGCTCTCTGCTATTGCGGTGACTGTCATTAACACATCACAGCTGGTAACGCAGTTAATCACGAGATACCTCTGTGAAAAGGAATCAGAGTTTCCTGACCAGCTGTGTGCCATGGAAGGAAGCAACACCAGATTGCTTTTGGCATTCATGGAGCAGCTGCGCACAGTGGCCCATCGCTTTTAGGCTCGGGAAACAAGCATTGACTGGTGGGATCACATCGTTATGCAGGTCTGGTATGATGAGCAGGGGCTGCAGAACTTTTGAACGTGGAAAGCCACCTGCCTGGAACTGTGTGCGGAGCTTCCTCCAGCCCTGTGATGCAAGGACACCAAAATGAGAGCTGCCATCTATGTGGAGAAGCACATGGCAATTGCAGTGTGGAAGCTGGTGGCTAGAGACTGCTACACATAGGCGACATATAGGGGAGCATGCGGAATCAAATGCCCCCACCCCCATCCCCAGATTGCTGCTTGGCCTGCCAGAGGGTGGGGAAGGAGGAAGAGCCACTCTGTCCTCCTGTTGTGCCTGTCCCTCCTGGCACACTCAGCCTCAGTGCGTGGGAGCTAGGCCCAGGAAGGGAGCATAAGGGGCCAGACCAGCCACTTCTCACACTGTCCACTTGAGGTCACTACTCTGTGCAGTGCCACAGCTGCCTGAGAAAGCCTAATTGCGGAGGTGGCGGCGGGCTGCCCGCTGCCTGTGCCCGACTGCTGGGGACAGGGACTGAATGAGCTGGAGTCCGTCCCCCACCTCCCACCTGCATGTTTCCAGCTCACTCGGCCCTTATCCCCGGCAGCCAGGCCTGGGTGGGGGCCCAACACTGTAGTATTTAATTTCAGAAAGTGGAACTACATAAAAGTGAGGAGGTTAGTGAAACAGAAATGAAAAGGTACAGCACCAAAAGTAAAATCCCTACAAGCTGCGTGGAAGCTTTTTAAAGACACCGTAATAGAGGCTTAACTTAACTGTATACCCCAAATTAAAAAACATCGTAGGAGAACCAAAAAAGAGCCACTGTGGTTAAACAACAAAGTAAAAGAAGCAGTGAGAGGCAAAAAGGCATCCTTTAAAAAGTAGAAGATAAATCCTAATGAGGAAAATTGAAAAGAGCATAAACTCTGGCAAATGAAGTGTAAAAATATAATTAGAAAGCCCCCAAAAAGAATGTGAAGAACAGCTATCCAAAGACTCGAAATATAATAGCAATTTTTTTTAAAAAATACATCAGAAGCAGAAAGCCTGCTAAACAACCAGTGGGGCCACTGGACGATTCGAGAGCAAGGAGCACTCAAAGACGATACGGCCTTGTGGAAAACTAAATTGATTCTTTGCATCACGCGTCTTCACTGTTGAGATTGAGGGATATTCAACCTGAAGCCACTTCTTTTTTAGGTGACGAGATTAACGAACTTCTTCAAATTGACTGTTCATTAGAGGATTTTTAGAGCAAGTTGATAAACTAGAACATATAAGTCTCCAGACCTGTGTATTCACCCAAGAGTTCTGAAGGAACTCAGATTGTAAATTGCAGGATTAATAACTGTCATGTTGTAACCTATCTTTTAAATCAGCTTCCTGTTACCAATGACTGGAGGATAGCTAATGTGACGCCAATCTTTTAAAAAGGCTCCACATGACCTGGAACCACAGACCGAATAAGCCTCAACTTTGTACCGGTAAATTGGTGAACAGGCATAAAGAACAAAAATTGTTAGACCATTAGATGAACAATTTGTTGGGAATAATCAAACATGTTTGTTTAAAGGAAATCATGCTGCCAAGCAATCTACTAGAATTCTGTGAGTAGTCAACAAACATGCAGACAAAGGAATCCGATGGATAGCGTATATTTAGATTATTCAGAAAGCCTAACAAAGTCCCTAACCAAAGCTCTTAAGCCAAAATAAGCATCATGCGTCTAAGCGAAGTTCTCTCATGATTGGTAACTGTTAAAGATGGAAACAAAGGGTAGGAGTAATGGTCAGTTATTCAATGGAGAGAGGTAAAATGGTGGTGCCTCCAGGAACTGTACTGGCCCAGTCTTTTATACATACTTCATAAATATCTGGAAAAGGGGTCACGGTGCGTGGCAAAATTCAGATGATACAAAACTATCAAGATAGTTAAGTCCAGGCAGACGAATGAAAGAGCTACAAAAGGATCTCCAAATTGGTTGACTGGGCAACAAAATGCCCAGCATAAAGATTACGTGATAAATGCAAATTATGCACACTTGAAAGCAATAAATCCTAACTATAACATATACAATGATAGGTTTAAATAGCTGTTACACTCAAGAAGAGAATTTTGGAGTCATTGTGCATATTCTCTTGGAGAATCATCCAGGCTCATGTCCAGAGCACTCAAAAAACAAACAGAATTTTGGGAAATCATCAGAAAGGTAATAATAAATAAAAATATCATATTGCCTCTGTATAAATCCACGTAGGCCCACACCTGAATACTGATACAGATGTGGTCGCCCCATCTCAAAAAAATATATTGAATTGTAAAAGTTCAGAAGGGGCAAACCAAAAATGTGAGGAGAAAGTAATAAGACTGGACTTTTCTACTTGTAAAAGAGGCAACTAAGGGATATATAGATTGTCTATAAAATCATGATGTTGTGTAGCAAATTAAATTATACGAAGGTACTCACTCCTTCTTGATAAAACATAACAAAGGCCACAAATGAAAATTAATAGATAGCAGAAATTTAAAAATCAAACACAAGAAATTTTTTTCATTTGCATCGCACGTCCTCCTCTGAACTCCGCTAGGTATGAAGTGCAATACTATAATGGGTTTCAATTAGGTATCTAAGATTCATGAATGTCCATCATTGCATTACGTTATGACAGAATTGAAGTCCTACACTGTCATGAACGGGATGGTCATGTGGAAGATACAACCTTCTTCATCCCTGGGCACCTCTTGACACTGTCAAATCAAACTGCTTATACTTGGCGTCCAGTATGCCATTCTTGTTCTCTCCGTGAGTGCTGACTGCACAGAGCAACACACCTGATTCTGCTTCATGTGAAATTTTGCAATATTGCTATCATATTCCAATTTTGCTCACCAACAATTCAAAATACATCCAGTATAAAGGGTACTCTCGTACTGCCTCCTTGCCCAGCATGCTCAGTGACAGACCAAACATTGCCAGGCAGATACAGAATGATATGGAGAGGTCTCCCTCCTATTACATGCAGGTGAGAGCTGTGCCTGTCAGGTGAGTCACTGTGCAATAGGAACCCGGCAAAACGACGATGATATATTCAACTGTGCCTAATAGAGACTGAACACTGAATTCTGTACCTTTTCACACAGTCATGAAGTATACTTCTCTGATCTGAAGGTACAATAGACAAGATTACAATCCTACCCTATTTACATCTGAGCTTCAGGACCCAGTCCTATGCTGCTTGCCTGGGTGCTGCTTTGGTCCTGCACAATTGATTGCCCAAGTTGCATGGGAATAGTAGTTGCTCCATACAGCAAAGCTTCTCAATGGTTGCTAAGTGTAACGGTTGCGATCACATAGAACCCCTTGGGCTCCAACTGATGTCTAAGACTACTTCTGCCTTGCTTTCCTGCCAGCTTGAGGACTCCACCTCTGTCTGTTAGCAGATCTACACCATTCCTGCTCCAACACAATTCAGTGGTCTGAACCATTGTTGCGCCCAAAGCTGCACGCGTAAAGTGTTCCTGTCTTTAACACCGATGCCCAGCTCCCAATGGACCAAACCCCAAATAATCCGTTTTAACCAGTATAAACTTATACAGGATAAACTCATCAATTGTTCACCCTCATAACCTGATAGAGAGATATGTCACACGTTGCCTCCCTCCAGTATTAATAACACACTCTGGTTAAATTATAAGACAAAGTGAGTTATTTTAAATACCAATTAAGTAGGATTGGTGTTCCAATTGAATAGCAACAGAACAAATTATTACCAAGAAAATAAAAAACATGCCACATGCTGAGTCTAATACTAGAGAAACTAATACAGAATAAAAATTCGCACCAAGTTCAGTAAGCTTCTTTTACAGACTAGTCTCCTTCTTGTCTGGGTCCAGCAATCACTCACACCCCTTGTAGTTACTGTGCTTTGTTCCGGTTTCTTTCAGGTATCCTTGGGGGTGGAGAGCTCTCTCTTTAGCCAGCTGAAGACAAAACGGAGGGGTCTCCCAGGGGTTTAACTAGACTTTCTCTTGTGGGTGGAGACCCTCTCCTCTCTCCTATGCAAAGTCCAGCTCCAAGATGGAGTTTTGAAGTCACCTGGGCAAGTCACATGTCCATGCATGACTCAGTTTTTACAGGCAGCAGCCATTGCTTACCTGCTCCCTTGAACGTCCTCATGTAGACATCTTATGTGGATTAGAGCCTTCCAAGATCCATTGTCCCTTAATTTCTTCTTGATTTGGCACTTAATTTGCACATTCCTTTCTCAAGAAACTGACCAAATGCTTTACAAAGGCTACTTAAAAATCAAGCAAGTACACAGCCAATATTCATAACTTCTAATACAAAAATGATACAATGCATACAAATAGGATTAATAGATTCAGTAGACCATAACCTTTACAGAGATATGTTACATGGCCTGTGTAGCATAAAACATATTCTAGAAATGTCATATATACATTCATAAGCATAGTTTCATAAAGCCTTATGGGAACACCGTCACACTAAGTACCTCCAGGAAAGTTTCCTAGAGATCTCTCTGGAGGATTCTGTGAAATCTTGGTGTGCGTCAACAAACTGTTCCACTGCACTGCTCAACTGCACAGGGGAATTTGTAGCACAATGAAACACAGCCAGTCAGGTAAACTTCTTGCCCTTCAGCCACTTCCCCATTACACAAAACAAAGGAAAGTTAAACGTCATAAAACTGAGCAGCATCCACTCAGAAAGATAACTTACCAGGATCTCCTCTCTGGCTTCTTGCTCACTGGAGATGTACTGCTGGGACTGGCTAGACACCTCCAAAGTGGAGAAAAGCTCCCGACTAGCTGCCCCACCAGGCAACCCTGTTATGGGCTCCACATCATCGTCCAACTCCACCCCCTCATCCCTGACTTTGTCCTCTGGGTTAGGCCAACTTTCTGCCACCTGTAGCCAAAGTATGTACAGGACTCTTGGTGGGAGTCACTACCAAGGCTAGCAGGGGGAGGGATAGCTCAGTAGTTTGAGCATTGACCTGCTAAACCAAGGGTTGTGAGCTCAATCCTTGAGGGCCACCTGGGGCAAAAATCAGTACTTGGTCCTGCTAGTGAAAGCAGAGGCTGGACTCAATGACCCTTCAGGGTCCTTCTAGTTCTAGGAGATAGGTATATCTCCATACATTATTATTAAAGTGGCAAATCTTTCTTTGGTGCAGCTTCAGAGTGATGGTTTACCTACCTTGCCTTCTGGTATGCCTGTCTCAGCTCCTTTATCTTCCCTCTGCCCTGCACCATCTCATTCATAGCCCTTTTCACACAGGACACATGAAATCTGCCTGAAGATATCAAAATTCCTATGGCTGGAGCGCAGTTGGGACTGCACAGTCTCCTCTCCCCATATACTCACAGATCCAACAGCTCAGCAAAGGTCCAAGTGGGAGAATGTCTGTTGCATGGTGCCTCCATTGTCAGCTGGGAAGATCTGATGTGAGCTCTCCATGCCGAGCAAACAGGAAGCGGAATTTCAAAAATTCCTGGGCCTTTAAAGGGGGAGGGGCAGATGCTTGTTTACCTGGCTGCAGGGCAGCAGAGTTCGAACAGCTGACTACAGCAGTCATATGGACATTGTGAGCCACCTCCTGGAGACCATTTACAGTGACAAAACCAAGCGTGGTGTCTACACTGACCCTTTGTCAATAAAGCTTTGCTGAAAAAAAGCCCTACGTCTCTTGTCGAGGTGGTTTTATTTTGTTGCCAAAACAGGAGAGTTTTGTCGCCAAAAGTTGCATTGTAGTGTGTACCCCTCCACTGTTTTGTTGGAAAAAACCCTGCCTTTTGCTGGCAAACCTGTGTAGTGTAGACAAAGCCTGTCTCTATACTAGAAACCTGACAGCAGCACAACTGTACTGATGCAGTGGGTCCACAGTATGCTGATGGGAGAGAGCCCCACGTCCCTGAGCAATGTAGTTATACTGACAGGACTTTGTAGTGTAAACTGGGGCTCAGGCTGCAATCCTCTTTCTCCCATTACACTTTAATCATCTATAAACAGTTGAACACATTCAGCAGGAGAGACTGACATCAGAATATCTGATATTCAGTGGTTAGAGCATTCTCCTGAGAAGTAGGAAACCCCTCTACTTTCCTCAGGCAGAGGGGGAGATTGAAGCCAGTGATCTAATCACTGAGCTCAAAGCTACAGTAACTCCTCACTTAACGGAGTCCTGGTTAAAGTTGTGTCGTTGTTACATTGATGATCAATTAGGGAACACGCTCATTTAAAGTTGTGCAATGCTCCCTTCTAATGTCATTTGGCAGCCGCCTGCTTGGTCCACTGCTTGCAGGAAGAGCAGCCTGTTGCAGCTAGCTGGTGGGGGCTTGGAACCAGGGTGGACTGGCAGGCCCCCATCAGCTCCCCACTCCTCTATGTTCCCTGTGCTGCAATGGCCCAGCAGGCTATCAAGGCAGTTCAGCTGTCCCTCCCCCCACTGCCATGTGCTGTTCCTGCCCTCTGCCTTGGAGCTGCTCCCAGAAAGTCCTGCTTGCTGTGCAGAGTGGGTAAGGGGAGGACTAATGTCAGGGTGTCCCCCTCACCCCTGTTCCTGGAACCCACTTACCCCTTCTCCATATAGAGCAGGGAGGGGACACGGAGGGAGACTGACAGAGAGAGCTTGGGGCAGAAGCTGCTGTCTCAACTTCCGGATCCACTGAAAAAGACAATGTACTTAAGAATAGGTCAGCTTACTTAAAGGGGCAGTGTGCATCTCTCTCTCTCCCACACACAAGATGCGTGTCTGTCTCTGTCTGCTATGCTGTCTCCCCTCCCTCGTGTTCATGCTGTCTTGTGTGAGAGGCTACATTAACAACAATATGTTAACCCTTGACAGCTCAGCCGAGTGCTAGTTCATCATTTAGCAGCAAGGCATTCCCTGGGAAATATCCCTCCCTCTGACTCCACCACCTCAACCAAGCTTCACAATCATCATAGCTGTGAACAGCATTAAATTGTTTAAAATGTATACTGGCGCGGTATTCTATAAAATATATCTTTTTTCGTCTGAGGAAAATTTTTTCCAGAGAGAACTTAACCCCTCCCACAGTACAAAATTAATTCTGATGGGAAATATAGATTGCTTAACATTGTTTTGCTTGAAAGGATACATTTTCAGGACATAACTACAACATTAAGAAGGAGTACTGTAGAAGTAGGCAACCCCCACCAAATTATTCTATGGTGCCATACTCATTCCAAGAATAAATAAGACTTAGTTACCTATGCTGCCTGACTTCAGCAGAGAGGTTCCAGTTTTGTGGATCACAAGCAGAGCTATGGGGAGGAGGATAACTGAGTGGTTTGAGCTTTGGCCTGCGAACCACAGGCTTGGGAGACTCAAATCTGTGAGGGATATCAATTTAGGGAGTTCCCAGTCAAAAAGTCTGTCTGGGATTGGTCCTCGCCTTTGAGCAGGGGTTGGACTGATGACTCGCTGAAGGTCCCTTCCAACCCTCATATTATATGAAGGCTCTCCCTACAGCCTGGACTATTAGGCACCTATCTCCAAGAAAGGGGGGGTGCTTAGGAACTCTCATATGCTCATTTGCTATGTGGCTAACCTAGACAGGAAATTCATCTTAGAGTGCTGGCTTTGGCAGCATATCTAAGCCGCTTTCCTCTCCCCATTCATTGTACAGGGAGTCTAACGTTGGGCTTTGTGAAGAACGCAGTGGATTCCAGTGATTTCTAGTGCTTAGGACACTGAGCATTGCATGCCAAGGACTTTGTGGATCTTGGCCAAAATGATTGGGCTGTGAGCCAAAAAAGGACTTTTCATTCATATAGATCATTCAGCACGCAGCCCAGTCTGGCTTACTCTCATCAAGTGGCAATGTAGAGAAGTCAGTGGAGCGTTGCAGAAGTTCAGCAATAATCAAAACAAAGTTACGAGTTAGGTGCCTAAATGATGGAATATAAAATTAAGAACCCTTGGCCTAGTCTAGGCTACAGAGTAGTGCAATAGAAGTCAGCTGACTTTTTGAGCAAACAGAACTCAGGGTTGGAGGGACTGCAGAGGCTCTAGTCCAGCCCCTGCTCAAGCCGACCAATCCCCAGGCAGATTTTTACCTTGTCCTAAATGCCCCTCAGATTGAAACCACAACACCTGGTTAGTCAGCCAATACTCAAAGCAACTCTAAGCTTCCCTTTCTCCCTAAGCAGTGATCTTTTAACCACCTCGTGTATGCATAAAATGTTGCTTCCACCAATGTTAACTCATCCAAAATTACTGACTTAAAACTTTACTTCATGAGATGTGCTTAAAAGTTATGGTTGATGTATTAGGTGGCTGATGCGTGTTAGCTGATTAAGACTTGTTGCTGCCTTTCGATGCTTATTCCCACATATGTCACCACTGACAGTTCATTTAGACTCATAGACTTAGAGGCAGAAGGGACCATATATGACTCTATGTCCGACCTCCTGCATCAATTGCAGGCCACCAATCTCACCGCAGCCACTTCTAAGAACTCAAGATTCTAGTATTCCGTCATGGTCCATGCTGGAACTCTTTTTTTTGATTCTACGACTGCACTGGTCAGACTGTGCTGGATCATGCTATGCACTGGGAAACAGGAAATGAAATCAAGAAGTTAAGGGGCTTTCCTGTCTACTGTGGCACAGTGCATCCGAGTTCAGATTGTGTTGTCAGAGCACTTCAATAGTGTGCATCTGTTGGGGATAGCTCCCAGAGGCTCCATATTGCAATCGTAATCATTCACTCATACCTACCCAAATCATCAACATAAACCCTACTCCAGAGGAATAGAGTTTATTAGGAGCAGTCCTAGACTCAGTAGCAGGCAAAAGGGACCTTCCTATGAGAAAAATGCATGTCCAAAGCCATAGAGCGATTGCGTCCAAAACCAATGAATTCACAATAAACACCACAAACAGTCAGGGTTGCTGCAGTTAGGGCATATGGCAGCAGCAACATAACTGGCAAGTAATGCCGGATGAGACACAGGCCCATACAAGCATGGGCTTGCAGTGTCCGTACCCGAGAACCCCTCTTTGGACCTCTGGTGTGGTGATGATCCCGGGACTGGTACTAGCATTCCTGCATTGGTGGCTGGGACTGACCAGTGGTCTGTGCAGGGGTCTCCTTTGCCAATGCCCCAACTTTCTCTGACGTATAGTAACAGTTGCGTTAAGATCTGGGCTGTGAGCGCACCACTTAGGGCTATAAGGCTCTTTGAGTTTGAGGGGACGACTTACCTCTCATCCATATCACCTGAAAGAAGCTCAGGGCAGTTCATTGGACCTGCCAAACCTTTCACACCACTTTGCAAGGTCACAGCGTGACAGTCCTGACTAGATGTCACCCCCACATAGACCATTGATCTACATAAACATTTCTGCAGCGGCTGGCCCAGACGGGGCAAAATGTTCGAGGCGATGGGGTCCCTGGAGTGGAAGGGCACCCCCCGCCACTGAACTTGCCAGCGCGGAAGACCCAGAGTGGAAGCGCCCCGGGGGCCCGGAGCCCTGTGGAAAGTTTTCCAGGGCCCCCGGAGCAAGTTGGAAGGATCCTGCTCCCAGGGGCCTCAAAACAACTCTCGTGTGGCCCCTGTGCGGCCTGGGGCAAATTGCCCCACTGTGCCCACCTCTGGTGGCCCTGCAGTTCTGCCTCTTGTCCCAAAACCACAGTCAGGGCTCCAATTGGCCACACATTGTTCCTAATCACAATGGGGTGAGGGTGAAGGTATGCTTCCCTCTTATCCTGCTGGTCCACGGGGTCCGCCTCAAAATTCGCAGGGACAGAGTGACGATGATCATGATTGCCCCGTCTTGGCTGCAGCAGCATTGGTACACGATTCTCCTAGAGCTGTCCATTGATGCTCCAATAGCCCTGCCCCTCTTCCGGGATCTGATCACGCAGGACCATGGGCGCCTCCTCCACCCAATGATGCCAGCTTTAACCATCTCATGTTTGGAAACTCCATGGCAAAGCAGCCATCTGGTCTTCAGTGCACATGTTTACAGACCACTATCCTGTCAACCAACAGGCCAGAGATGATGCGGTGGTCAGCAGAGTTGTTCTTCAATTAATCGTTCCATGACTCCTGCCCTCCTCCAACGGTAAGCTTGGAAGTCACCTAATTGGAATGGACGTGAACAATCACTTGAAGAAGAAAAGAGTTACTTACCTCTCATAACTGTTGTTCTTTGAGATGTGTTGTTCACGTCCTTTACAATACCCACCCCCCTTCCCCTCTGTCCAAGTCAACGGCAAGAAGGAACCGAAGGGGGGTAGGGCTGGCAGTGTACTATATATACCGCCATAAAGGTGCCACTCTAGGGGCTTCCCTGCCTTCCCGGCGGGAGCGGCTAAGGGAAAAAGTTTCCTATGTCCACGCATGGTGCGTGCACACCTAATTGGAATGGACGTCAACAACACATCTCAAAGAAAAACAGTTACGAGAGGTAAGTAACTGTCTTTTAAGAGACGTAAGTAACCATCTTTTACACTGACCCAAGCATTGGTGTGCATAGCACTATGTCTGCGGGAAAGCTTCTCCCACAGACACAGCTCCCACTTCTCATGGAGGTGCACCACTGTAGTGCTTCTAGTGTAGACTAGCATAACTCCTCTCTGCTACAGAACGAGGGAGGCAGGCCAGCAGAAGCCTCCCAAGTGGTATTTTTGTCTCCCTTGGTGGGAGCATGGCTGATTTCAGTCCCCTGCCGTGAGATTTGCAGCTTGAAGCTCCATGGAGTGGGTGGTGGAGACTCTCAACACACACAGCTATTGCAGGGCAATAATGGCACATGTACTTAGGATCCTGAGTATCTAAAAATAAAAAGGTTGTTTAACAATAATAAATGAAAAAAAAAACCATTTTAAACAGTCTGATAGTTCTCCAACTGTCCTCCAGAGAGGTCAGGCAAGGCTTAAATTCCTTTTAAAGAAAATAATTGCTTTTAACTCTGCTGGGCTCAGCAAACCTGAGCATAGAATTGCCAGGCAGGTGGGAGGAACAGATCAAACCTGCCGTTACAGGTGATCAGCAAAAAACCCCCGAACCTATTGGTTTGTGACTTTTTTTACTAGGCACTGATGTCTGGAGGAGAGCTGAGTAAATAATGGATTTTCTGGTTCAAGGACCAAACCAGCACTTAAAAGAGAAATTCGATTAAACCTAAAATGATTTTTTTTTAAAATTTTGTTGAATCAAAATACTCAAAAAATAAAAATTATTTCAAATCAGCTGAAGAGTTTTGAGTTGATTTGAAATGAAAAGGATTGTTTTTTTCAGTTTGTTTTGTTTCAATTTGTTGACCAAAATGTTTCAGTTGACTTGAAACAATTTTTTCTGAAAAAGGAGCAAAGAGTCCTGTGGCACCTTATAGACTAACAGACATATTGGAGCATGAGCTTTCGTGGGTGAATACCTACTTAGTCGGATGCATGTAGTGGAATTTTTTTTTGAGTTTTTCAATTCACTTGTTTTCAGGTGTTTTCCTTCCTTTTTTTTTTTTTTTTTTTCCCAAATCTGAATTTGAAACACTGTTTTGGAAAGCAAAGTCAAAAAAAATGTTTTCTTATTTTTAAAATGAAACACTTTGAAACAAAAAAGTTAAAATGAAATGTTTTGACTTTTTAAAAAACAGTTTTTCAGGTTTTTTTCCTGGCTGAAACTATTAATCAAATTCCACCAGAATTCACAAATAGTTTCAGAGCACCAAAACCCACATTTTTTTAATTAAAAATATCTATCAAAAAAGAATTGCCCAGCCCCAGTTCAGAGAAGGCCTGAAAGTCTGTCCTACCCTGCCCCACTCCTCCCCATCAGGTTTTTTAGAAGAAATTAAGGTTCTAAAAATCCATTTTTTTCTGAAAGACTCTAGTGAGAACTATCTTGCATTCTAGAACCAGAGACACCAAGCAGGTAAAATGCAACTGAGTGAGAGAGGAAGGGATTTGCATTCAGATAACATTTAAAACTCCTTGGGCCTAATTCTGCACACATTTATTCAGGCACAATCCTTTTCAATGCATTTTGCACCCCCATAAGTGTGAGCAGAATTTGGCCCTTTATATTTTTTAATGCCTGAATTGTGGTGTCATTTTTACATAAGAAAGGAGCAAAAAAGGGCACAACCTCTTTTTGCTCTTTGCATTAATGGTTTTAATTGATTTTGCTTTAAGTCTTCACAAGCATAAACCAGCCTTGTTACCCTCAACTCACAGTTATGGCCTGTTTCATGAACCACATGCTGGGTAATAACGCAAGAGGACTCCATGTTTTTAAACCTAAGCTGGCTCTTTATAAAGATAACTAGTTACACAGAGGGAATCCCACAGAAATCAAACATGCAAAAAATATAACATTATGATTTCAAAGTCAAGCACTTAGCAATAGATTTTCAAAGGTATTTAGGTATCTGGGCACCCAAGTCAGATTTTCAGATGCATCTTGGCACCTAACTCAATGGAATCTAGGCACCTAGGATCCTGAAAATCCCACCAGGCACCTATCTACAGCTTTAGGTGCCTTAATACCTTTGAAAATCCAACACTTAACATTTAGGAAATTCCAGAATTAATACTGCTCATGTAACCTTAATTCGGTCCTCTTGTGCATATGCATTATGATATAGTATTTATTTACGTGATCACATACTGTTTTTTCCCACATGGATCATCACCTGCATTTCTGTTGTCAAATCCACAGCACCGACATTTATTACTTGAACTAAAGAAGTGACTGGTAGCAGAAGTAAGCTATTACCTTCTTTGTGGGATAGCTACTAGTGGGTGATGTGATACCCACTTTGCCAGTAGTTAGATAAGTATTTGCTAGGTTGCAGTAGAATGCAGTAGAATCAGGATTCCTGGCTCTGGGATTCAAATGTAGTCTAGTGATTAGAGCAGTGGTTACAGGCAGAACAGCCAAGCACACAGATCTATCATATTCTTTCTGAAATGCAGTATGGCTGAGTGGAAGAGACTTGGATCTGCCATGCGAGGACCCTGGATTACATTCTAAACTCTGCCTAACATGATCTTATCTGAAAAATAGGGAGAATGATGGCTGGCAGCTAAGAGAAGGATATGAGGCCTTGCTTAGTAATCAGGTTTGTGAAGTGCACAGAAATATTAACTGAGACTTGAACTCTGTCCCAGCTTAGAGCATGTCTGCCAAGCGTATTTGTTGGTGGGAAGGAGGAGATTCTCTCTTTTTCTCTAGCAGTCAGGATCTAAGCTGACTTCGGAAGGTGGAGATGGCTCCTTGAATTTAGGATGTCCTGCAAATTCAGGATAGGAGGCAAATCTGCCCAGCCGTTGCAGATCTAAACAGGAATGCACGATATTGCTTTCTTCTGTTCTGTGACTATGCTGCACCAATGTAGGGACAAAGCTCTATGTATGCGTTCACAATCCTCCACGCAAGTCCTCAGATAATCGCCATAACTCAAGTGCCTCTGCCCTAGGTAGTTTGTATGGTGATCTCACATGAGGGGCATTCCTCCTTTCCCCTTCTAAGCGAGTTAATTTCTTTCTTAATCTCAGTCTTTTTCTGAGTTCTAGTCGACATAATAACAGATTGTTCTATGGGGCAGACTCGCCTGCCTCAGCTCCAACCTTGACCGTGAGAGAGATCATACTATAAGTTCAGTACCGCTAGAGGGATCTAATAAAAGAAGGACCCGTTTAAATTTGCAATATACCACTGCCCAAACCCAAGTAGGCTGCAATAATTGCTAAAAGAAAATTGCTCATAGTGTCAGACCCTAATCAAAAGACGTAACTGAAAGCATGGTTATGTACAGCTTTTTAGGTTGATTATGCTAGTTATAGGGGCACAGAAAAAGAGATGGGGCTTTCAGTGTAAATAGCTTTGGGCACACACAAACACCTATCTGAAAGTAAATGTTAAGAATTTTTCCCCACCCATCTTGTGTCGCTTCTGCAGGTGGCGTGTCAGCAGCAACAAGGACTCCTCTTAACAGCAAACAGAACTGGCTCTAGGCCCATGCCAGAAATCTGGGAAAACAATCACCACCCTGGAGCACATCCAAAGTAATACTTCCCTCTTGCAGAGCATGAGCCTGTGTACAACAAATAAAACTTCTATAAACCAGCATATTGTGGAAACCACACAATCAACAATTCAAAAGCATGCAGTCCTCACATAAGCACACTCACAGTGCATTGACGTGTCCTTGCTTCAGTTTCCCACTGAAAGTCCAACCATGGGTATATTCAGATTATGAAGATTGGACGAAAAAGGAAAAAGAAAGGGATTTGATTTATGAAGGAAGAAAAAAAAGAGACATAGGGGCATGTCGACGTTATATGAAGGATGGGTATTGGAAAAAAAAAAAAAAAAAAAAATAATAGTGGAAAAAAAAAGGAGTCTGTGAGTTTATCGAGAAAAAAAAACGAAGAATAGAAAAAAGGGTTTACCGGTAAATATTAGGAAAAAAACTGTTTACGAAAAGAAAAAAAAAAATATCAAAAAAAAATGGGGGGTAGACAAAAAAAAAAAAAAACAACATATGAAATGATATCCTTTTGTGACGTTGTACCCATAACCTTTATAGAAATATGCTATGAATGTAAAATAGACATAACTGGAATATGTTTATGCTACATATGCCATGTAACATATCTTTCAAAGGTTATGATCTACTGAATATAGTCATCCTATGTTGTACGCATGTATCCTTTTTGTATTCGAAGTTATGACTCTGGCTCTTTACTTTTGAATTAAGTAACCTTAGTAGGCATTTGTCAGCTTCTTAAGAAAGGATTTGCAAGTTAGTGGCCAATCAAGAAACCTAATGGACAATGCCTTGGAGACTCCAATCCAATAAAGAGTCTACTTGGGGGTGTTCAAGGTAGCACGTGAGCAATGCTGGCTGCTGTAAAGTTCTGAGTCAGGCATGGACATGTGGCTTGTCATGTGACTCCAAACTCATTCTACACAGGGAGAGAGTGGGAGTCTACCATGAGAGAGAGACACTATACATTAATGAGTCATGCATAGACTGTGACTTGCCCATGTGACTCCAAAACTCCATTCTAACACGGGCAAATGAGGGGTCTAGCCATGAGAGGAAACATATAAGTCCTAGGAGATCCTTCATTTTGTCTTCACTGGCTCAAGAGATGCCTATCCATCCCCAGTGATACCTGAAAGAAACTGAACAAAAGAAGTAACCACAGGGGTGGAGTGATGCTGGACCCAGACTAGAAGGAGACCATCTATAAAAGAAGTTTTCTGGAACATCTTTGAGAGTGAGACTCTCTCTAATCATCTCTTACTGTATTAGGCTTAGATCTGTGTGTTTTTATTTTTTTGCTTGGTAATTCACTTTGTCCGTTCTGTTATTACTTGGAACTTAAAATCCTACTTTTTGTATTTAATAAATCACTTTTTACTTATTAATTACCCAGAGCATGTATTAATACTGGGGGTAACAGCTGTGCATATCTCTCTTTCAGCATTATAGAGGCGAACAATTTACGAGTTTACCTCTATAGTTATCCAAATAAAACAGATTTTATTTGGGGTTTGGACCCCACTGGGAGCTGGGCATCTGAGTGTTGGAGACAGGAACACTTCTCAAGCTGTTTTCAGTTAAACCTGCAGCTTTTGGGGGATGTTGTTCAGACCTGGATCTGTGTTTGTAGCAGGCTAGCATGTCTGGCTCAAATGAGGCAGGTCACTGAAGTCCCAAGCTGCCAGGGAAAATGGGCTCAGAGATGGTCTTGGCACCTAAGGTCGCAGTCCCAAAGGGGATTTCTGTGATTTAACCCGTCACACCTTTAACATATTGTGACAGGTTGGATCACAGAACCGCCCTTGGAAGCTGCCACCCAATGTGCAAAGACTACCTCTACCCCTGCTTTCTCTGCCAGCTCGGGACCCCAGCACCCTGTCTTACTGAGCCAGACACTCCCATCTGCTCCAACAAAGACTCAGGGTCTGAATTACTTGTCCCGAAGCTGCAGTTTACCCAAAAACAGCTCACAGAAGTGTTCCTGTCTTTAACACTCAGATGCCCAACTCTCAATGGAATCGAAATCCAACTAAACCCATTCTAAACTCGTAAATTGTTCGCCCTCTATAACACTGATAGAGAGATATGCACAGCTGTTTACCCTCGGCAGATATTAATGCATACTCTGAGTTAATTAATAAGTAAAAAGTGATTTTATTAAACACTAACATTGAATCATTGATCACTACCCGTTGAGTGCGACAATCTAGCCAACTTTTTATCCACCTTATAGTGCATTCATCCAATCCATACTTTTTAACTTGCTGACAAGAATACTTTGGGAGACCATATCAAAGTTAATGGCTTTCAGCTTCAAATTGCGACCTCAAGGTCCTTATGGCCCTACTCTGTGCCCCTCTAATAGCCTGGTCTATAGCTGTTCAAATTCAGCCTCCAGGCACTGAGCCTCAGCAGTCCTGCCCTGAGGGAAGCTTTCACCCTTCCCTTTACAAATATTATGAAGCGTACAGCATGTGGCTATAAGAATAGGAATATTGTCATTGGTCAGGTCCAGCTTCGCATATAGGCAGCACCAGTGGGCCTTTAAATGGCTGAAAGCACACTCAACAGTCATTCTACACTTGCTCAGCCTGTTGTTGAATCACTCCTTGCAGCTGTCAAGGTGCCCCGTGTGTGGCTTCAAATGCCAGGGCATTAAGAGATAGGCGGGGTCTCCCAGGATCACAATGGACATCTTCTGGTCTGGGAAGAAAGTCCCTGCTTGCAGCTTCCTGAACTGGTGAGTGGTCCGAAAGATGTGTGCATCATGCACCTTTCCAGACTGGCCTGCGTTCATATCTGTGAAACGCCTACAGTGATCCACAAGCACCTGGAGAACCATTGAGAAATACCTCTTGTGATTAATGTACTCGATGACTAGGTGGTCTGGTGCCAGAACTGGAATATGGGTGACATCTACCACCCCTCCACAGTTAGGGAAGCCCATCTATGCATAACCATCTACAATGTCACACACGTTTCCCAGAGTCACGGTCTTTTAGAGCAGGATGTGATTAATGGCCCTGCAGACTTCCATCAACATGAGTCCAAGTGTAGACTTTCCCACTCTGAACTGGTTAGTGTCCGATCAGTAGCAGTCTGGAGTAGCCAACTTTCACAGTGCAATCACCTCGTGCATCTCCAATGGCAGGGCAGCTCTCATTCTCATGTCCTTGTGCCACAGGCTGGGGCAAATCATTCACAAGTCCCATGAATGCAGCTTCCTCATCCAAAGTTCTGCAGCCACGCTCGTTCACCCAGACTCATATGATTGATTCCAACTTCAGTGCTTGTTTCCTGGCCAAGCAGCGTCCACTATGGTCAGCACCTCCATGAATCATAGAATCCTAGAAATTCAGGGTGGAGGGGACCTCAGGAGTCATTCTAGTCCAACTCCTGCTCAAGAGCAGGACTAATCCCAACTAAATATCCCAGCCAGAGCTTGTCAAGCCTGACTTTAAAATCTCTAAGGAGGAGATTCTACCACTCCCAGGTACCCATTCCAGTGCTTCACCACCCTCTTAGTGAAAAAGTTTTTCCTCATATCCAACCTACGACCTCCACACTGCACTTGAGATCTTACTCCTTGTTCTGTCATCAGGTACCACTGATATGGTCTAGATCCACCCTCTTGGAACCCCTTTTAGGCAGCTGAACGCAACTATCAAATCCCCACATTCTTCTCTCTGCAGAAATACATACTCTATCACCATAGCCCATCAGTACAATCTTACCTCGCGAGAGAAGATAGTCATATGCTTGCACGCGCGAAGGCTGGTCTCTTTCCCACAAGACCACTCTGAGTTTCGATGTGGCCCTCACACTCTGTCTGGGAGCTCGTTTCCATTTTTTTCTTCTCCTTCTTCTTGTGACAAGGCGTGTGTCCAATAACTTGGACACGGAGAAATTGCTCCAGAGCTCCAACTCCTTCCATGCAGATCATCGAAGGTAAATAGCAAGCGGAATAATCGAATTATGACCCTCATCGAATGGGAGAGACTTGCCTCTATCTTTGAGTGGCTCCAATACGTGCCACAGAATGTAGACATCATTCTTTGGTCAATCAGCACCACGTGTTGCATCATATCCAAGACTTATTTCATCAGAGCCAACTGGGTATCACCCCTGGAGATGTATCCATTTCTACTTAGAATGAAAGCTAGAAAAATGAACCTACACATCCCAGCATAGGTCCAATAGTCCTCAGTAAAGTCTTGAGCCCATGGATGCTTCTTCTAAGTTGCAGGACTCAGTTTCTCTGCTCCCTGGACAGAAGCATTGCTTGTGATCCTAATCCATATTCATATGAGCCACACGCAACATCCGACGCTAGAAATATTTGTCTACGGTTATCTGCGCTCATGTCCTACTCTCCTTCATACCCTCTCATTCGCAGTAGCTCCAAGCACTACCATTCTGCCAGTTTAGTGGTGCAGCATTGCAAAACTTGTGCCCTGCGACCCTTGGTGCACCACCATCCATGCCTATGTCCCACATCTCTAGATCATTAATCTTGTAGAGAGATTAAGAAATTAATCAGCGACTTACAGACAAGTAGGTCTTCACGGCACGATGACATCTTGGGCATCCTCGACTCATAGCCTGACTCCGTCCTGCTAACATGAGAGCCATCTAGCCTCACACTACACACTTCCTCGTAGCCTAACTGTCTGTATCGCGGAATAGCCATCTGCCTCCCCATTTCTTTTCAGGAACCCTCCTGCAAGGAGAGCACGAATCTAAACATCAAGAAATATCCAGCGCATGCTAGCTACCCACGCAGACAATAACTCGTACCATATGAGGCCACGAATACACTTAAAAGAATCGGATGTTTTCTGGAATCATCCCGATGTTGTTCATGAATCATCAGGGCAGGAAGCGTTAATCATGCGACCTCGTGACACTCGATGGGTCAGCACAGTGCACACCAACACCACAGCTAACAAAAATCGCGGCACATTGGCGACACCCCATCCCGAGAATTCTCAAGACGCTATACCATGAGCGAGGACACTCCTAGGAGGCGATGTACGGCGAGGCAAAAACAATTGTACAGAGAATGAGTCAGTGCAACTTTTGTACATCTTCTCCGGTACCACAAGGCAGAGGCAAGGATTGGATGGTCTCCTCGGGAGCAATGCAGTAACCCCCTGCAACCTTGAGGATGGCAATATCTCTCATAGAACTATCACACTACTCTTCCACCAGAAGTTTATGTTTCCTGTAGGGCAGACACTTTCGATATAGGGTGCCCTTTCATCCTTTCATCTACCTAAGAGTCTCTTTGAAATTGTGCAGTGAATACGAGATGCCACCTTAAGCAAAGGAATGTTGTAGTTCCCTACCTTAGCATTGGCTTCTGAACGATTACTCTATGCAGAAGCTTCTTCTCTGGCTATTCACAAGGCCATAGACCTCTTCTCGAACTGGGGTCTACAACTGAACATTCAAAAATTTCACCTTGACTCTGTACAAAAGTTGAATATAGACTGTTCACTTTATGAAATCAAGGTAAGCTACCTCCCAATGCACCAAGTTTTTGGCCCCATGCCAATATATCAGCCCAATCCAGAGAGCGTCTGCCTAACGAAGCACCATCAGCACGACGAGAGAGCTTATACCTGAGCACCTGGGGATCTGAATGGCATAGAGTCGACTTTGTCATAGGCCGCTGCCAAAGGTCATTCGAATCCTTAGTCGGTATGTGCTACGAGATCTTGCCGGGGAGAGCGCTCAGAGCACAGTGAAATATTCGGCAACAAGAGCAGATACGACCGGCTGAGAGCATTCTACAACACACTATCGCCGGTACCAACATTCGAGTTGAAGATCTCTCTGATTGGTGGAGACACCGACCTCTAGAACGCTCTGTGCACAGAACCGACCAATTGCGACATTTGTGTCTTCTCTACCATCACGTTATTCGCGGCCAGAATGAGAAACATAGCACACCTCATAACCTCTGATAGGGGTGCAGTATGGGACGCGAGGAGCGAATGTTAGAGGGAACAGATCACAGTACACGCAAGCAACCCGTATAGGCAGATCTAGGAGTTGGCCAAAGTCACTCTCTTGGCCTCGCCGAGATCTAGGCACAATCGTGAGAGACACGTTGCTCGGCACATTTTTTCCGGCGAGCGAGATGTATTCCCATTCTGTGCATTTCTATAGGATTAGCTAATTAGAGCCGGGATATGAGGCAACTAGCATAATTAGATGAGTGAACAGTTACAATTGGAGCTACCCGGTAAACACCATGTGCATTAACTTCACTCTGGTAGCACAGAGTTGCACACCACGCATGCTCAGAGACTCTGCACAGAGAGAGCAACTGCGATGGAGGCGCTGCGACCAAAGCAATTTTTATGTAGTTGAGCAGGCTAGTGACCTGGTAGTAACATGACCACAGATTGTCTGATTCTAATCAGCACGGGCGGAACACTTTTGGCGCACGTCCATCGATGAGTGAGGTCCGGGGAGACAGCATCTTCCATAGACTGATGCGTATGGCCGCGAGAGTTCTGGGCGAAATCGACACTCGACTGGTAGATTGCTAGTAGGGTTGCAGAACTAAAGCGCGATGTCTCCGGAATCGGCGGGACCTCGCACCAGCGTTTAGGGCCGTGAAATCTCTTTTTGCTATATATAGAAGATACAAAAAAATACATCAGGCACCTTCCAAGAGCCTGAGTAGCGTGTTGCCGGACTCTGGCTAGTTCCCCGGCCCTTGAATTTTGAGAGAGCACAAAGCCAAGATGAGAGCGAGCCACTTCTACAAGCGAGTCAGCGGCACAGAGAGGTGCAGAGTAAAGCCGCTTCCTGGACTACTGGGTGGCAATTTGAGGAGCTAAGCACTACCGTAACGAGCAGTGGTCACGAGTCCTTTGATTCATGTTGCATGTGGGCAAGAAGAACATCCGGAGCAGACTGATGGGGCCCGCCTTGGCCTGACTCCCAGACTGAGAAGAGGCATAGCCAACCCACACTCGTAAGCGAGCTGGACTACCTCGGCGCCGGGCGATCAAAGTTTAAGTTGACCTCATGGAAATGCAGCAGCCCTGCCATTGTGCTCATTGCAATGGGATTCACAGTTAGAGCCGGTGGGCGTCGGGCGATGGAACGCATATCCCTATCTTGACACCGGAGCACCCAAGGAAGCCAGTACATAACAGACCGCACAGGTACTTTTCAATGGTGCTGCAAGCACTGGTGGATCACAAGGGACGTTTCACAACATCAACCTGGGAACGCGCTGGGAAAGGATTGTAAACGCCGCATCTTCAGGAATTCTGGTCGTTTGCAAACAACTGCGGAGAAAGGACTTACTCACCACGAGAAAATCACCATTGGGATTCTTGCTGAGAGAGCTGCCATGCTTATATGTTACCTGGACCCAGGCCTCACCCCTTTGAAGCCATGTGCTTATGAAGCATACACAGCACCCCCCGACCCCCGAGGTCTCCTGCATGCCACACATAACTGATTTTAGTAGTTTTGCGAGAGGGATGTGGAGGCGCTGATTGCGGGCTGCCGGTGCGCAGGAGTACTGGAGTCGGGGTGTGGGGGCTGCTGATATATTACTGTGGCTTTTGGCAACGTACATCGATAAATTCCTGGCTCCTTTTTCAGCTCAGGTTGGCCACCCTTGGTCTATATCAACCTGACATGTTTGTACTTCCACTGCTGTTTCAGCCACTGGGCCCCTCAGATAGACCAGTTTTTGTAGCCGGACAAGAAATGTACACAGTTGCTCCAGAGGCAGGCTGGTTCACCAGTCATTATGGGTGCTTTCTGTTCACTGATTATGGGGTCTTTCTGTATTCATTCCACCATTACTCTAATATCAAAGTTCTGTTTTAGATAAAGAAAGACAAGGCCAAGGTTATTCTAGCCAAGCTGGTCCACAGACATGGTTTCCCTTAGCATCATTCAGTTGGCTACCTGCTCACCGCTCACTCTGCAGACTGGCCTTATCTTCTGCCCCAAGAAAACAGGGGGGGGGGGGCGGAAGATTCTCACCCGCTCTGATTCTCACCCTCAAAGCATGGCTGTCCATTGGTTTGCAGATTAGAGACCAACCTGTTCGGAGACAGTGAAGAGAATACTACTGTCACAGCATAAAACAGTTCTACCACTACACTTACTTGCAAATGGCAGTTTCAAGCTACTGCTGTAAACTAGACACATTCACAACATTCTCACTGCTGCAGATGTACTGGACTACATCCTAGTATTGAAAGCTCGAGACTGTCCTTGACTCATAGAGTCTATCTGGCACCCATGCACGGCTTCCACTCCCAATAGAGCGTTTTTCCATATTTGCTCCCCAATGCAGTGAGGTTCCTAAAGAACTGGAAGTTTCTTCCACAAGTCAAGTGGCTATCCCAACTTGAGCATTGGTTCTTAAATCTTATAAGGACCACTGTTTGAGCCAATGGCTACCTACCCACCGCCCCAATTATCAATGAAGAGAGCATTCCTGTTGTGATGTCTGGCGATGAGTTTGAGGAAGTAGAGCCTGTCATGGCATCCCTTACCCTGGCCTTCACATATTTTCAAAGACAAAGTCAGGTTATGACAGCACCAAAAAAAATCTCTTCAGAGTTCCTTATAAACCACCCTTATATTTTTCTGTCTTACCTAAACCTTAATGGTAAGGAAAGAGATGCTGCTTTTAGACTATGGCAGGAGGGCTCTGACCTTTTGCTTTGCAAGGCACTAAATCTTTAGAAGTCTTCAAGCTTTTTCTCTTGCATCTGTTGTTCTAGTTCGCATCATTGATCTTTATTCAGGAGATGTTTTTGTCTATTGTTATTTAATAAATCATACATCTCAACAATTATTACTTCCTGGACAAATATGATTGTATGTATCACTAAACTAAGATATCTGAATTGGAGAGTACGCATATAAAATTTGTAGGTTACTCCAAGCGGAGAGATTACATAGCATTTGTGTTAGATAGATATTTATGAATCAAGAATTGACCTTGATCAAATGTAGATATTTGATCAAGTTCATTTCTAAGATGAATTATTCAATTAAATGTGCAATAGTACTCCACTTAAAAGGAAATCAATTCACACCTTTCAAATGGTGTATAGTAACTGACTCCGGCTATGGCTGCTGAAAGTATCTAGGGTTACAGTGAGTCACTTAATGTGAATATAAGCCAACAATGTGCTACTAGTGTGAAAAATGCTAATTAAGCCTCTGGGTGTTGTAACTGTATTGCGGTTCTGCGGAGCGCATACTTAGAGTGCCAATTTCAGGACTTTAAAACAGGGCAGTCTACAGCCCAACGTCTAGGGTTTTTCACCTCTTAAGGCAAACCAGACCAGCCAGACAAAGAGGATTTGCTGTCTCTACCCCACTGGCTAACCCCAAGTCACGCAAAGCAAATCTCTTCGACCCTTCCAGTTTTCCCATTATCACCACCAGTGCCACTCGTCCTGTGGATGAATGGTTATGAAACTAACACCCAATAAAAAGAGAGGACTTCGCTCTAACCCAAAGAACAAGCCCCCAGACCCGTCATATATACAGAATCAGATCTTACCCACAAATTCACGTTCTTGTTGCCATCCTTTAGAATCTAAAATCTAAAGGCTTATTCATAAAAGGGAAACAGATATAGATGAAGAGCTAGAATTGGTTTAAATTGAATCAATTAACACAGGAATCGGCAAAGTTCTTGCTTCAGGCTTGTAGCAGTGATGGAGTAAACTGCAGTTGAAAGTCCAGTCTCTGGGAGTTACATTCCCCTGCTGGGCATGGTCATTTCGGTCCTTTGGTTAGAGTGTCAGTTGTCACAAAGTCCTCAGAGGTAAGAAGCAAGATTGAAGACCAGATTGGAGTATGAGGCATCAGCCTTTTATAGTCTTTCCAGTGTATAGAACCACTTCTTTGTTCTTACTGTCGAAAATTACAGGCAAAATGGAGTCTGGGTCACTTATGGGGCAGTTCCTGCATGCTTGCTGAGTTGCAGGCGAGCTTCCTTCCTGGACTGAGTCAGTTGTAAGCTGATGGTCCTAATTAGGGCCATCAAACAGTCTAGCAGAGCTAACATCAACTTGTCTGGGATGTACCAAGAAGCACGGCCATATTTGA
>NC_133769.1:151693487-151727537 GCF_003597395.2 Chelonoidis abingdonii | reverse complement strand
CCAGTTTTCTCTAGCAGTAGACGGTACAGGAAACAGACTGGTAACCATCTCTTCTGCTATTCATTTCAAAAAAAAAGCAAAATGCGTAATGCAGTCGTCGTTGCGCTTCGAGTGTCGCCTCTGTCTCCACCGGCTCTAGTACACAAATGTGACGGGAAAAACAAAAGCCGACGGTCTCTATGCTGCCTTGCATTGATTTCTTGCAAGGCGCAATCCAGGAGAAAAATGTGCGAAAGGACTGTCTGATGATGTTTTCCCGGAGCAAGGAATGACTGATGACATTTACCCAGAAAGCCCCGGTGACATTTAAACATTAGCATCAGGGCGGCGGGTCATGGGAGGACGGAAAGGGGTGCTTGAGGACTCCCGCTATCCCACAGTCCTCAGCAGTCTCGTAAATCTATTTGCTATTCTTGGCTTAGCGCCCAGTCTGTATGCTTACAACACGGTGTCTTTTATGGTTCACGGAACAAGCTATTCATTTTTTCCCCTACCCAGCACGAGAAATGACAGTTAAATAAAGCAATCCTTGAGTACTACAATGTCACCCGCTTTGTTCTGAATGCTACTGATAGAGGCGAATCTGCAGCACTGAAGAGCTTACAGCTTTGCACAGTGCGATCATAAACCAATGAAGTTAATCTGAGTTGTGATTATTTGCTACTTGAAAATTCGCTCCTCTCCCCCTTCCTGGTGGTAGAGTGGTACAGTACTTACTGTAGACAGCTAAACTCTTACCATTCCCCTCTTTTTGTTACACTACCAGTAAATGGAAAGAACAGATTAATAACCGTGTGTAAATTTTTGAAAGGAAAATGGGGATTAACTCACTTGGACTGAGTCAATCCTGCCCTTTACGGTTAATAAAAATAGAGTCAGTCCAGACAAAAATAGGTACATGTGGTGTATAAAATCAGTACAGCGCAGGCTGCTCTGGTCAGTATTCACAAAGGAGCCACTGCAAGTAACGCAACTGTTGCTTCCTACCGACCTGGGCTATCACAGCAGTGCCCCCCCACCCATTGTTGGCATGATGTTATGAAGAATGCTATTGAATAAGAGTCACAGAGTAGTTACTGAGATCAAATGAGGGGAGGAGCCACCATGGGCTATGAACGGTCCATGCAGTTTCAGAATCTTTTCTTTACGCAAGAGAGGAAGGGTCTGATGAACTCAGCCCCAGGTGATAAGATGAAGACGTTACCAGGCGTTCTTACCATCCACTTTCAGAAAAAGGGAGTCATTCCCATTTTCACCCCGGAGCCCCCGGCCACACTCAGCCAGGAGCACTCACTGGGCAGCCGTCTACCCCTGCGGAGGTGAGGAGCGGATACTGCTCTTCACCGCAGCAGGCAATCGCGTGTCTGCCAGCAGTTCAGTACACAGAGGTGACTTTACAGTACTCAAGGAATTATTTATTTCATTTTGTTTACCGTGCTGGAGGGGGAAAAACGACGAGCTTTCCGTGAACCACGCAAGACACCGTGTTTACGCTGCAGACATTGGGCGCGCAGCCAAAATGCAAATAGTTTTCAGAGACCGCTGTGGAGCGCTGTTAGCTGTAGTTCTCATTACCCCCTCCCTCCATGACCATCCGTTTGAGTGTCTGGCTTCCCGTTAGCTGTTGTCACGCACCGCTGGTGTTTCCTGTAGTTTATTTTTCAAATGCTTTGGCATTCCTGTTCTTTAACGGAGCTCTGATAAAACAGATTTGTCTCACCATACAGCGAGACATCTGCTATCTCCCATTAAGGTGTCATTGCAGGAGCTACTTTTGCACTTTGAACTGCTCGCCACCCACTGTGTCGAGTCTGGACATGTGAAACTAGGAATGTCACTGTAAAGCTCTCGGGGATTTCCCTGTTTACCGGCACTCCGCAATCCGAGTTCGATTGCGGACCAGTACGGTCAGTGGTGCACTGTCCTGCCTAGAAAATAGGCAAGTGTAACAGAGATCCAGTGTATCAGAGAGCACAGGTGCTCCGTGTCAGTATTCACAGGGGTGCCCCTGCAAGAAGCGCACCCGTTGCTTTCCTCCTCCCCTCAACCTTCCTGGGCTACCGTGTCAGTGCCCCTCCCCCGTTTGTGTCATGAAGTTTTAGGAAAATACCAGAATAAGAAACAGAGACTTGTTAGTGAGAGAAAATGATGTCAGGGGAGAGCACTGGAGGCAGTCCTCCCGGGGCTATGACAGTCCAGGCAGAATGGACTCTATTTTTGACACCATAAGGAGGAATTGACTCATTGCCAAGCGAGTCAATCTCTAATGTGATTGCAAAGTTTTCCAGCCCCAAGTTTCATTGATTAAGCTTGTTTTAGCCATTCTGTCCTATCTACTGCTAGCTGGTGCAATGTTGCCCTCAATGTTGAGAATTGGGTGTTCTCCTGGATGGTAGGCAATCCTGCAGAACCAGTCGACCACCAAGAGGAGGAGTGGAGAGGAACGGATACTGCTCTCTCTGCTGTAGCATCCGTCTTACCAGCAGCATTCAGTACATAGTGGTGACATAAGAAAGTAGTCAAGTGAATGATTTCTTACCCTTTTTTTTTCACACTTGTGGGTGGGGAAAGAAACTGAGGAGCTGTTCCCTGAACCACGCCAACACCTGTGTTTGCCTACAGACATTGGAGCTCTTGCCATAATTGCAAATAATTTTCAGAGACTGCTGTGGACTGTGGGATAGCTGTGATGCTCTCAGTACTCCCTCCCTCCTTCATTGAGTGTCCATTTAGTCTCTGGCTTCCCATTACGCTTTCACACAGCGCTGTGTATCCTGGAGTTTTTTATTCAAACGCTTTTGGCATTCGTGTTTCTGTAACGGAGCTGGATACAACAGATTTGTTCCCATACAGCGATTCAGACTAGTATCTCCGTACGGTCCATGCTGGAGCTCTTTTTGATTTGAGACTGCATCGCCAGCCGTGCTGATCAGAGGCTCCACGCTGGACAAGCAGGAATGTATATTCAAAAGTTCAGCGGGGCTTTTCCTGTTTACCTGCCCGCTGCATCCGGTTCAGATGCTGTCACAGAGCGGTCACTGCAGCCACTCATTGGGATGCCACCCGGAGGCCAATAACGGTCGATTTCCGTCACACGAACCCTAATCCGACTTATCACTATCGAATTTAGCGCTATCCTCTCGTTTGGGAGGAGTTCCGAAATCGATTTAAGGAGGGCGTTAACTCGATATTAATGGAGCGACGTTCGTGAACGGTGATACAGCGTTAATCGTTATATCGGCCATAAACCGATTTAAGTCGCAGTGTAGACCTGGCCTGAGGTAGGAGTGGAGTGTTTAATGGCGGAGTGAGGAGGTTGAGGCAAATTTGCCTAGCCATTAGATACATTGCAGCCAGACACCAAGGCGGTTAGAAGAGTACAGGCAGGTGCGCTGCGCATCAGAGAAGCTTTGAAAAAAAGTTTCATGACTGGCCAGTCTACAGTGTGAAATTCTTGTTTGTTTTCTTCTTGATGAAAAACCCGCCCCCTTGTTCATGCTACTTCCCTGTAAGCCAAACGCCCCTCCTCCCGTGCTTTGACCCTCTTGCAGTAGGCAATAAAAGCATTGCTGTTTTCAAATTCATGGATTCTTTATTATATTTGTCCACAAATGGGGGATAACTGCCAAGGTTAGCCCGGGGAGGGATGGAGGGAGGAGAAGCACCGGTGTGAGGTTGGAGGAGGTAGGGAGGGGGAGAGGACATATGGCCCACTTGACTTCAAAGTCTTATTATTGAATTGCCGCTTTTTTGCCTTTGTGTGGCAGTCCTCTGGGTGGAGTGTTTGGGTGTCCGGATGCCCCCCCCCCACCGCGTTCCTGGGCATCTAGGTTAGAGGGTTATGGAACTTGGGGAGGAGGGCAGTTGGTTACACAGGGGCTGCAGCAGCGTTCTGTGCTCCTGCTGCCTGTCCTGCACCTAGGCAATACGCTGGAGAATGTCAGTTTGATCCTCCAGTAGCCTGAGCAAGTCTTTCTGCCTCCTTTCATCACGCTGACGCCACCTATCATCTTGATCCCACCTCCTTTCCTCTTGCTCCCACCACCTGTCCTCAGGTTCATTTTGTGATTTCCTGCACTCTGACAATGTCAGCCTCCAGGCATTCTGTTGGGCTCTTTCAGTGCAGGAGGACTGCATGAGCTCAGAGAACATTTAATCATGAATACATTTTTTTCACCTTCTTATCTGCATTAGCCTCTGGGATGGAGATGATAGGGAGAGTGTTGAAACCTTTGCAGCTACGGGAGGAAAAAAAGGGAGAGTAGTATTTAAAAAGACACATTTTAGAGAACAATGGGTAGACTCTTCCACGGTGAACCAAGCTGTTAACATTACATAGCACATGTGCTTTCAGTACAAGGTCGCATTTTGGCTGTTGTATTGAGGGCCTGCTGGTTTGTTGTGAGAGATCATACACACAGGGCTGGTGGGCAACAGAATTTGGCTTGCAGGTAGACATGGTAAGCCACAGTCTTTTGGCTTCTTTAACCTTCACAACATGTGGGAATGGTTTCAAACAGCAGTGCCCACATGTGCCATACCAAGCACCCATTGGGTTGGCCATTTAAAAGGAGAGGCTGTGGTTTTTGGGTAACATGCAGCACAAACCCAACTAAAGCCCTCCACCCCACCCTATTCTCTGGGATGATCGCTTCACCCCTCCCCGCACTACATGGCACACAGTGGGGATGATTTCTGTTCAGCCACAGGCAAACAGCCCAGCAGGAACAGCCACCTCTGAATGTCCCCTTAATAAAATTCCCCTATTTCAATCAGGTGACCATGAATGACATCACTTTCCTGAGGATAACACAGAGAGATAAAGAATGGATGTTGCTTGAATGCCAGCAAACCTCGGGGCCATACGCTGTCATGCTTTGTTATGCAATGTTTCCAGACTATGTGCAACTGGCCTGGCATAGTAATGGAGGATGAAATCAGGCTGCCCTTCCCAGAAATCTTTTGCAAAGGCTTTGGGGGTACATCCAGGAGAACTTCATTGAGATGACCCTGGAAGATTTACACTCCATCCCCATATACGTTAACAGACTTTTCCAGTAGCTGTACTGTCCATGAATGCATCGCAAGTCTTCAGGGCAAATTAATCATTAAACATGCTTGCTTTTAAACCATGTACAATATTTACAAAGGTACACTCATCAGAGGTCCCTTCTCCGCCTTCAAGGTCCAGGAGCCCACTTTGGGTGGGTTGGGAGGGTACTAGATCCAGGGTGAAAAACAGTTCCTGGCTGTCGGGGAAAACGGTTTCTCTGCTTTCTTTCTGTGCACTATCTTCAACCTCCTCCTCATCTTCCTCGTCCTCAAAATCTGCATCCCTGTTGTGTGACAATCCATTGATGGAGTCCACGCACAAGGGTGGAGTAGTTGTAGGGGCAACCCCCTAGAATGGCATGCAGCTCATCATAGAAGCGGCATGTCTGGGGCTCTGACTAGGCTTGCCTGAGCTCCTTAAGTTTCACATGGCACTGCTGCGGGTCCCTGTTATAGCCTCTGTCCTTCATGCCCTTGGAGATTTTCTCAAATATTCTGGCATTTTGTCTTTTGGAATGGAGTTTGGATAGCACGGATTCATCTCCCCATACAGCGATCAGATCCAGTACCTCCCATTCGGTCCATGCTGGAGCTCTTTTGCGATTCTGAGACTTTGTGGTCACCTGTGCTGATGAGCTCTGCATGGTCACCTGCGCTGATCAGCTCTCCATGCTGGCCAAACAGGAAATGTAATTCAAAAATTTGCAGGGCTTTTCCTGTCTACCTGGCCAGTGCATCTGAGTTGAGAGTGCTGTCCAGAGCGGTCACAATGGAGCACTCTGGGATAGCTCCTGGACGCCAATACCATCGAATTGCATCCACACTACCCCAAATTTGACCCAGCAGGGTCGATTTCAGCACTAATCCCCTCATTGGGGAGGAGTACATAAATCGATTTTAAGAGCCCTTAAAGTCAACAAAAAAGGCTTCATTGTGTGGACAGGTGCAGGGTTAAATCTATCTAATGCTGCTAAATTCGACCTAAACTTGTATACCAGGGCCAAGTCTTTGTTATTGCCACAAACAATCTTGTGTCATAGCTACTACATATGGCAAGATCAGTGTCATACTCCTCTTGCATTTGTAGTTTAAGGAATAACTCCACTGCCACTTGTGATGTGTTGATCAAAGTGAGCAGCATACCGTTCAACAGTTCGGGATCCATTCCTGCAGCCTGAAAAGGCAGGGCTCACAGTACACAAACCACTGAAAGAGGGCACAAAGGTGAACAGAAGCACAGGGATTACTGGGATGTGAAGCAATGCATCATGGGGTATCGGGACAGGACCAAGGATGCCCCATGACCCCCTGTGCCTTTCCACAACTCTTAACAGCAGAAGAGAAAGAGGTGCTTTTTGGGATAGCTGCCCAGAGTGCACCTCTCTGAAATACCACTGCAAGTGTCACAAGTGTGAACATGCTATTGCACAGGCAGCTTCAGTGTGAACACACAACAGCAGTTTCCCGTCAACATTTTCTGAGCAGTGCTGCAACTCACGGCACTGTAACTCTGCCAGTGTAGACATGCCCACATTCTCTGAATCTTGAGAAGTGAGAAAGCAAGGTGCCCATCCCAACCTGTAGGCTTCTATTCATCAGCTGTCCTTGAATATATGGTGTATGAGTCACACTGAAATGGTGATTAAACACCCCCTTACCTCAGCCCCTCATTTGTATCAGATATCAGCTCTTCTGCCAGCTACAGCCCTTGCCCAGAAGTTTTTATCTAGCCTTATCAAGCCCTTTGATAACTGTATGGATTAGTTCCAAGGTTACAGCTCACTCCACACTTCCAGAACATTATGGTTTTGCTTCCCCTTCTTTAAAAAAAAAAGAAGGATTTATGTTTTTATTTGTCTGTTTTCCCTCACCAGAGGAAGGTTACACAAAAGAGAGACGTGGGGGGTTGCTCACAACTATGGTAATGACTCAGAGGGAAAACTTCCTGCTTAGAATATGAATTAAAATCTATTCTTCATGCACGGAAGGGTATGAACCCCTGGACTGAAAGAACATAAAGATCCTTCTAGAGTAAGATTGGGAACCCATTAGAAGATTGAGGAGCAGTGGGTGGAAGAGGTCTAAACTGTCTCTGCTGCCCCATCCTTTTTCTTTTTGTTCTCTCCCACCCACCACACACATACCTGTTTCTTTATTTTCCCTGCATCTCCTCAAAGGATTGGATCCCTCAGGGATACTATTGGTGGATTTGAGAGAATTTCATCAGGAGCATGTCTGCTCTAATCCTTTTCTGACTGGTTCCTGTTGAAATGTGCCACAGACTGATGGCGTGGTGACTGCCCCTGGTATATGTCCCTGATGTGGATGGGAAGATGCTGAATTGAAGCCAGGACCACATGACTGGCTCCCAAACACCAGGTTAAAAGCACCCTGACTGATTTTGCCAACCTCTCAGGCCAAGTTGATGTGTGAGCTATAAGCAATGTCACTTGAGGTAAACACGCAAACAGGATTTCTAAATTCAGTCTGTTCTCATGTCCGAACTGAGTTTAATAAGTCCAAGCTCTCAATTGCCAAGATAAATGAGACTGAGACAGTTTCCACCACTGTTATTTGCTCTCTGCATTTCCATTTCTGTAGTCCATCCCCGTTCCTCTACCCCTGCCCACACACAGCTCTGCCAATGCCCCTTAATTCTGACGCCGTGTTATTCCAGTGCTAGCCCTCAAAGCTCTACCAATGCATCTCAATCTGGACCTGACAGAAGGCTGTCCACATTATCCAGCAGATGTCTCTCCATCTTGGGTCTGAGATATTCTCAACATCCTCCTCCCCTTTGCAGCAGTCGCAGTCTGTCAGCTCATGCTAGTTAATCTTTCGCAGTTTCAGTTTTATGATCTCTGCAGAGAATGCTTTTTTTATAGCCTTAGCTGGTAATGCGGTGACAAAGCTTCATCCAATGCTACAGCCTCAGTTCTGTCTGTCTGTCCACATACTTCCCCTTTCCCTGCGCTGCCCCAACTCCTCCGAGATTCCCACTCCTCCCTGAAAGCCCAAAAGCTGGGAGAGGGTCCCACCAATGTCATGCTCTGTCTCACAGTCATCCACTTATCTGTGGCCAGTGACAGCTCTCGCAGGAGAAAAAGTTATCACCAGGAAAGAATGGCTTTGGCCTCAACCATAACGGATTTATTACACTGGCTGCTGGGTCTTCTCTCTTACCCTTGTTTCTCATTTCCTGTCACATCATCACTGTGGATCATACTGTGGGAAGCAGGAGAGAGACCCCAGCCCCCTAAGTCTGTGACACATTTGCTGCAGTGAGATGTGTATCTGTGTGCATGAGGCCTGGTCAGCACTTTTAAAAAGTTTTACTGACATAAGTGTGGTAAGTGGTGTGATTTTTTAATCAATGTAACTAGACCAGCAAAGCCCTAGTGTAGATGCAGTTATTACAGTATAGTTTATTTCGTCCTGCTGAACTGGAATAAGCATTTTTATACCAGTATAAATGTGTCCACAGTTGGGAGGGTAATATCTTATATTGAACCAACAGAAGCTTTTAAGTTTACAAGCTAGAACAAGAAGCAATGGTCTCAAGTTGCAGTGGGGGAGGTCTAGGTTGGATATTAGGAAACACTATTTCACTAGGAGGGTGGTGAAGCACTGGAATCGGTTGGTGGTGGAATCTCCTTCCTTAGAGGTTTTTAAGGCCCGCCTTGACAAAGCCCTGGCTGGGATGATTTAATTGGTGTTGGTCCTGCTTTGAGCAGGGGATTGGACTAGATGATCTCCTGAGATCTCTTCCAACCCTCATCTTCTATGATTCTATGATTCTGTGACAGATCTTACCTTGTCTCTCTAATGGGGTATGAAAAAACCACATCCCCTACCCAACATAGCTATGATTGCAAAAAACCTCAGTGTAGATGCAGTTATGTCAACAAAGTGCTTCTGCCAGCATACCTACCATCATTCAGGGAGGTGGTGTGACTATGTGTTGACATATGCTGTGTCTACGCTCTGCCAGTAGCTGTATCTGCAAAGCTTGTGTAGTTTACACTAGCCCTAAATGCATGTAAGAAAGAGTGAGAGATAGAGCAGGAGTGGACAAACTTCTTGGCCTGAGGGCCACATCAGGGAATAGAAACTATATGGCGGGCCGTAAATGGTCACAAAATTGGGGTTGGGTGTGGAAGGGGGTGCGGGCTGTGGAGTGGGGCTGGGGATGAGGAATTTGGAGTGTAGGAGGGTGCTCTGGGCTGGGACCGAGGGGTTCAGAGGGTGGGAGGAGGATCAAGGCTGTGGCAGGGGTGTGGGAAGGGATGCAGTTTCTAGCTGGGGGTGCCGGCTCTGGGGTGGGGCTGGGGATGAGTGGTTTGGGGTGCAGAAGGGTGCTCTAGGCTGGGATTGAGGGGTTTGGAGAGGGGGAGAGGGATCAGGGCTGGGGCAGGGTGTTGGAGCATGGGGAGAGGCTCATGGAGTGCAGGCTCTGAGCAGCGCTTACCTCAAGCAGCTCCTAAAAGCAGTGGCATGTTCCGTTTCCAGCTCCTATGCAGAGATGTGGCCAGGCGGATCTGCACGCTGCCCCATCCACAGGCACCGCCCCTGCAGCTCCCAATGGAGCGTGTAGGAGCTGGAGTGGTGGTACCTTTTTGGATGTGTCTTCTCATCCTTTCATCACTTTTGGTTTCAGTCCTCAGATCCCCTTTTTTTTCTCCCTTAACATCCTCTCTCCTGCTGACCCCATCTGCTCCCATAGTGCTTATCTAGCTACATAGTTACCATCTCTGCTCCACTACCCTCTCTTTTGATCTGTTCAGTCTGGTGTCCTCTCCGACCTTTCCTCCTGGACACCTTGCTGCCATCCCAGGCTCTCCATAACAGAATGCCTTATCTTTCCACCTCCTGCCTTGTCTCCCATCTCTGATAACTCCACTGTCTTTTCAGCCTTATCTTTGACCCATCCTTTATCTCTCCACCCCCAGTCTCTCTCACTATGTCCAGTCATCCCTCTTTAATACCATTTCATATGTATGTAATATCTCACAGCCTTTCCTTGCTATGCCCTGCTGAAACCCTTGTCTATACTCTGACCATGCCTTTCTTTCATTATGGGAACTATCTTCTCACTTCCTCTGCTCGACTCTGTCCAAATCGGTACTAACATTGTCTGATCCAAAGCTCTGATCTCATCACCCACCTCCTTGAACCCTTCCTTGACTTCCTGTCTCATAATGCATCAAATTCAGGCACCTCGTCCTCATCTACAAGACCCTACATAATCTTACATCCACCAGTGTCTATCGCCTACATCTCTCTTGCTTTCTGTGTTTATATCTATCTTTCTTCCTGTAGTACAGTCCACTTTAATTTCTTCATATTCTTCCTCTTGCTTCCTCCACTTCTTCCGGCCCTCTCTCCTTATTTGACTCTGCCTACTCTCAGCTTTGTGCCTTCTGTCACGTTGCCTGTAATTGTCAGATAGTCTCCCCTTTGTTGTCTACCAGTCTCTCTCTCTCCTTCAAATCCCACCTCTTCCTTACCTCTCACTGATAATCACTTGACAGGGGCAGCTCCAGGCACCAGCATGCCAAGCGCGTGCCTGGGGCGGCAAGCTACAGGGGGCGCTTTGCCAGTCGCCACGAGGGTGGCAGGCAGGTTGCCTTTGGTGGTATGCCTGCTGAGGGTCTGCTGGTCCCATGGCTTCGACGGACCTCCCGCAGGCTGCCGCCAAATCTGTGGAACCAGGGGAGGCAGCCTACCTGCTGTGCTTGGGACGGCAAAATACCTAGAGCCGCCCCTGTCTCCTGATAATCTCTTTCTTCACATATTTTGTCTTTATGTTGCCTATTTTAGGATCTGAATGGAGCAAGGAAAGTTCCTTGCTCTCTCTGTGTGTAAAGCTCTGTCTACCTTGCTGGCACTCTGTACAAGTTGTTTTGCATAATAGCAACTCTGCCTCCTCAAAATCTTTCCTCATCTCCCTGAAGTTTTAACTCAATATAGGATTCTTCTTCACCCTTTTCTCTAAGCTGTTGTGTAAGCACTTCTAAATGACCCACTAAACAGCTGCCATGTTTCATCTGGGAAGTGGCTGCATTCTGATCAGCGGTCCTGAGATTCTTATACACAGAGATTGTAAAGTGTTCTAGGGTCTTTTAGAATGAAAGTGCTAGAGAAATGTATGAGGTTGTTATTCTTCTCATGCCTGGTTTGAACAGAAGGCTCAGAATCTGTATGGGCAGGGCACAGTGGGTAGTATTAGTCCTGCCCTGGTGATTGATAGCACTGGGATTTGAGGTAATAAATCTCCTCCAGGACAGGGTTGTGAGAGAGGTGCTAGCACCCAAGGTCAGTCTAGATATTGCCCCCTCCTCTCACTCCCCTGGAGTGAGAACCTGGGAGGGGAAGTCTCACTGTTTTCATCATAAAGGTGGCAGGTAGGGAGGGTTTGGGTGGGTGAGTGGGTGGGAGACTAGGAACTATATTACAGCAGGTCTAAACAGGTGACTGTAGCATCCTGAGAGACAGAAGAAGGGAGTGTTGGACTGGAGTGAGAGACTGGGGATCAGGCAAGAACGTGGGGCGAGAGAGAGAGCTGGTGAGGGAAGGAGAGAGAGAGATGGCAGACAGAAGGAGATTCCCATCTCACGTGAGTGTTCCCTCCATTTCTCTTCCTTTCTGTTTCATGCTGTTTTAAATGAAAATAGAGTACAAGGCTGTGCTGAGATGGGGGTTTGCAACCCGAGGGGAGTGCCATGAGCACTTTGGGGGAATCCAGAGCTTCCCTCCCACTGCTGCCAGGCACGCAGAGAGGCCATGCCTGTGAGGAGTTGAGGCATATTAGAACAGGGTGACATTTTTTCAGAGAGTAGAAATTTTGCCAAAAATGCATTTGGCGGGGGGGGAGCTCTGAAACATTTCATGAATTGGATCAAACTGGACAAAACCCCTGATCTTTTCCAGAAATTCAAAATGTTTCTTTTCAACCATTTTGAGACATTTCATATTGATTTTTTCATTTCAAAATGGCATTTTGTTTTCAAATTTGGCCAATTAAAAAAAAACACAAAAGAGGGTGAAGAACCCAAAATGGCCCAATCATAATGTAAATCTGAAGAAAAAAATAATGTCAAATGAACTGAAATGTTTTGGTTGATTCAAAACCAATTTTTTCCTAGTTTTTCAATTTGATGGAAAAGATTGAAAAAAATGATTTCAGTTCAAATCAAACTGGATTTTTCCCCAGATTTTTTAGTTTGGCCCCTGAACCCCAAAGTCCATTATTTGCTCAGTTCTACAGTATAAACCCTCCAGCACAGTCAGCTATCTTGGGTAGATTCTGGAGCAGTAATGAGGAGCCACCCCTGAGTTTGTGCCGATAATGAAGGCTCCTTGCACTGTCCCCTGCTTTGCACACTTACCCAAAATGAGAAATATTTACTGGTCCTGGGGTGGGGTCACATGGGTCACTTGCCAAGCAGCACCAGTACAATGCTGCGGTGTCCTGAGGGAAGGGGAGTGATATGCCAAGCAATGATGAAACCAGTTAGCAAGGAGGACTGGGGGGCTGAAGGCAGTAAGAGAGATGGAGGGAGGGTGAGAGACATAGAGAAACCAGTTCAGGGAATACATGGTGGATGAACTGGGTTGATTCACAGCAGAGGTGAGAGGTTGATGGCAAGAGACACAGACAGGAGATGCACACAGGAGTCTGGGCAGTTCCGAATCGGGTGACCACCTATCAGAGTCACATAGAGAGAGAAGGGCTGAGAGATGCAGAGTGGGAATCTCTTCTAGGGGATCTTCACCAGGGGATTTTGGGCAGCTCTGAATAGAACAGAATGAGAGAGGGAAGGGTTGGAAAGCTGCAGCAGTGGGGGATCTCAAGCTGGGGTGTGGAATGGAACATTTGGAGACCATAAGCACTGCGGACCTGTTGTGCTGAGCCCATTAAAGGGCTGTCTTCCCCGAAAAGTGGTCCCCAGAGTGAAAAGCTGGGTAATCCCTGTTCTTGGGGCGATTGTGTGGGGACTGGGGCAGACCCTTTATCATGGAGAGAGTGATCAAACCCCAGGAGATACACACAAGGGACTGGGGCCATTCAGAGAGGTTGACCCTCTTTAGCTTCCACAGGAGGAAGGAAGGGGCTGATAATAGGCATGTGATTTCCTCTTTCCCTGCATGCAATTCCTGCCAAAGAAATATTCCTGGGTTCCTCGCCTCATTAATTAATAGCCCATTAAAAGTCATAAAGTCATTGACAGGCCAATAACAGCGTGAAGACCTGCCACTGGGCCATGTGGAGGAATGAGCTCCCTATTCTTATCACTGGCTGGCAGGCTCAGAGGCCCAATTCTCCAGCCTGACTACAAGCAGAGTTGTGAAATGGGAGGCAGAAAGAGGGGGTGAAGGTCCTAGCTGCTCCCATCCATGGGGACCTTAGCACCAGGACAAATACATTTCTGAAGGGAGCCAAGGCTGAGCATCCACAAAACTCAGTTCAGTTACATTCTTACGAAGAGTTAATCCTCGGGGCAGTCAGCAGGGAAGTGGTTAAAGACTAGTTATAAGTACCTTCAGGAGGTGTTCCAGGACCCCTCTTCCATGTGCTGCTAGTCTCACAGCCACTAGGGCCTTGAACACTTATGGGTCTTTGTGCACATTCCCAGTTTGTCCTAGCTGAATGATTCCACACTGGGACCCATGGTCCCCTTTACCATTTCATTTTGGTGCCCTGGGTTCTCTTGGGAGCTGGAGAAACGTAGGAGAGAGGCAACCTACTAACGGGATACTGTAAACGTTGCACACTCACGACAAGATTGATGAACAGGGACAGGGGAGCCATTGGCACTCATTCCTTCTCACACTCCCTCCTTCTGTCTCTCTCTGTACCTCTGGGTCTTTTTCTCATTGTGTAGCTCTCTTTCTCCCTCAGTGCCTTCTTTTCCCCCCTGTCCCTCTCCTTCAGGATTCCCCCGTCCCACACACCTGATACTCAATCCTGGCAGAGTTAATGCCTCTCGCTCAGATCAGATGTGGCACTGGGGGGTCATGTGACAGAGGAAGGTTGCTATAAATATAGTTAAACCCTGCAATCACTGCCCCAGACGCCTTTGGGCAGGAAGAGGAGAAAGTAAGAGAGACACAAGAAGGAGGGTGAGGGGGAAAGAGAGAGAGAGAGAGAGAAGGAGTAGGAGTGCAAGACAGGCAGAGACGATACTCTGGGCCAGCTGGCTAGGTGGTTCAGGGTTGGGTCTAGACCAGCACCATTGTCACAGCTGACAGAGTGTGTTTGGGGGAGGAGGGGAGAGCAGTGTCATGGAAAGTTCCGAACATAAGATGGAGGATCCCAGATTGGACTCAGCCCTGTGGGGTGGTGCTCCCCAATACGTCTATGTCCATTTTGAGAAGTGCACCAGTTACGGGATCCCGTCGGAGGCAGGGCGCGAGGCCAGGGGGACAGGGGATGACCTGCACTACCTGGAGAACTCCCTCAACCGTCCGCAGGTAGGGCTGGGCAATAGGGACATTGGGGCAACATAGATCTCCGTGGGGTGACATGGGTGGATGAGGCTGAAATGGTTCTGGGGAGTCCTGCTGGAGGTGATGTGGAGCATGCAGCCCTATCAGAGTGCCCTTCCAAACATCTCCCTCCCCTTGCTCCTTGGCCTGCAGAGCTGGATTTGGCCCTTCCACCAGGCTTCTGTGGTGACACTTACATTCAGGAATGCTGAATAGTGCTGTCCAGTGTCACTCCCACCTTCAGGGGACACTGAATACTTAGTGAAGATGGGGAAAGTGGGGTGGGGAAAAGAAAACTGCCCCCATAACACACGTACAGTGTGATAAGAGAAATTTAGTCTACCACAATAGCATGGCACTGAGACACCACCGTGATAATATTTAGAGAGATCTGGAGAGAGAGAAAAAGAGAAAGAACACATATAGATGTATAGACAGAGACACACACACCGATGCCATGATTTATCCCTACACTAGTGCTGATCCCAGCACAGGGACCAACAAGAAACAGCTTTCACCACCTCCCCTCCCTGATCCTGGAGCTTCTGCGGGCTGATTTGAGTCCTCATGCAGATTAAGATTTATTCAATGCCTAACCCTGCTCTGATTTGCACCCTAGCTGCTGTAGCCATGATGCATATAGTGGCAACAGGAGATAGCCAGGGCATAGATGTGTCCTGGCCATGCCAACCTCCCTCTCCTGGCCATGCTCATGACCTGCCCCTGGCATGTCCCCTGCACCAGAAACTCCAGTGGGGGCAAATGAGGAGCTGATTATGCTAGCTCTGTACATGACAGAAAGGCCTCCTCCACTTGTATTCCCTGAGGAGGCCCATATATCTGCTTTGCAGCCACTTTGCTTAGATTTAACCGGCAGCAAAGGGGCTTTACAATGACAATGAATTTAGCCCAGTGATTATAGACAGAAAGAGTGAGAGAGTGAAAGACCGAGTGAGAGAGTGCATAGCTGGAAAGTATTTGCAAACATTTGTTTGAATAAAATGCTACTGGTTTGTTTGGATGTTTTTTCTGGCCTCTGGGACGTTGCACTCCATATGTTTTATGGAAATATGCTTATGAGTGTAAATATGATGTAACTGAAATATGCTTTATGCAAAAGGTCTCTTGTAAGGTATCATTACAAAGCTTATAATCTACTGAGTGTGTTTATCCTATTTGTATGTATGTATCATTCTTGTATCTGAAGCCAGAAAAATGAAGTATAACTCTGAAGTCCTACTGTAATTATGCAAAGTGTGGGCTATTAATGGTGGTTTGGAAGTTTGATGGCTCCCATTGACTAGGACAATTGGTTATAAATGGTTCTGTTTACTTGAAAACCTCCCTGGGTACACGCAGGCCAGCCCTGGAAGAATGAGGTCTCACAGGACATGTGACCATATCACATGATGCTGAAATCCATCTTAAATCTACTGCTTTTCCGTTTAGAAGGAGGAGTGAGGATCCAGAGAGACAAAGGGTTCCTGCCTTGGGCCAAAGCTATAAAAGGGGATGGAACAGAGCAAAGGGGGTTGTCAATCATGAGAAATCCCCTAGTTACCACCTGAGCTGGAACTAACAAGGTCTGTACCAGGGGAAAGGATTGGGCCCAGACTAAGAAGGAGTCTAGTCTGTGAAAGAAGCTTATTCAAACATCTCTGAGAGTGAGATTTACCTGTAAACAATTTCTTAATGTATTAGCCTTAGGATTTACGTGTTTTATTTTATTTTGCTTGGTCACTTACTTTGTTCTGTCTGTTATTATTTGAAACCACTTAAATCTTACTTCTTATACTTAATAAAATCACTTTTGTTTATTAATTAACCCAGAGTAAGTGATTAATAGCTGGGGGAGCAAACAGCTGTGCATATCTCTCGATCAGTGTTACAGAGGGTGGACAATTTATGAGTTTACCCTGTATGAGCTTTATACAGAGTAAAATGGATTTATTTGGGGTTTGGATCCCATTGAGAACTGAGTGCTGGAGATAGGTGACCAGCTGAGCAGTTTTTTGGTTAAAGTCTGCAGCTTTGGGGGAGTGGACCAGACCTGGGTCTGTGTTGCAGCAGGCTAGTGAGTCTGGCTCAACAAGGCAGGGTTCTGGAGTCTCAAGCTGGCAGAGAAAATGGGCTCAGAGTTAATTCCAGCACGTCAGGTGACAGTCTCAAGGGAGTCTCTGTGACCAAACCTGTCACAGCTTCTTTCTAGTTGTTTTTATAAATATTTGGAAGAGTGATTTTTGTTGGTAGCAGAAAGTGACAATCTAGTGAATATTCATGCATAGCTTCCCATCTTGAGAATTTTTTGATTTCCCTCCTGGATAGAAAGATGTCAGCTATCCATTCGGGGAACAAGATGCCAGATCATGTGGCTTAGGTGACCAATCACATGGACAAAAATAATAAACTTTCATCAGCAATAGCAGCCACAGCGAAGAGTTATGAGTGGCCTCTAGACTGAAATATATTCACAAGAACTATTTGCTGAATAATTTGGAAGAACCAACCAATATGGAAAAATTGGAAGGTGTCTGCAAACAGAAACGTGGTATAAATTTGTGATATATAAATTGTTCTCTTCTAAAGATTGCCCAGCTATAATAAACACACAGAATGAGAGACAGATGGATAAACACATACACACACACATGCCCAGATGCTATATAATATATGCATGCTCCATCATCAAAGCACTTCCATACAAACACAGGTGCACTAACATACACAACCTCATGCACAAGCAGAGCTACTTAGACACACACAAAGCCACATGCTACCCCCATGCCCACCAGCTCTCACACACAAACAAGCACACAGAGTCACAGACACCACAAACAATGACACCACACACCCTACACGCATGCCTGGTTCCCAGACACTGCATGGAGTTATAAGCAGACACATAACTCAAGTAGTCAAACACACATGTTTTTCCCTCAATGTCCTCTACCTGAGTGTACATGCATAAACACACCGTCATGCAAAAAACAGTATGAAGCCACGAGTGCATGCACATACACATCCTTCCCCCCCACATATATATGTGTACATGGTCTCACACATTCTCGTTCAACATCCATACACATGCAGCCACACAGATGTTTGTACACTCACTGAACACATGCACACACTCAGACACATAGCATTATAGACATAGGTCTCAAACGTACAAACATATGCACATGCACACACAGCTTCACAAGAAGATACATTCATGCACAAACATGCCTTGCACACACATATCTCACACACATATATTCCGTGTGCACATCCCCTCAGCATAAATACATAGGTGGATACTCACAGCCTCACACACATACCTTGCACAGACATACATGCATGCACATAACCTCTTGTGCATATATGTGCATGCACACAGTCTCCCACCCTCCCACTCACACTCTCTCTCTCTCTCTCTCTCTCTCTGCCACATACACACACACTGACCCTCATGCACACACGCTGTCTGATGCATGCCCACGAAGAATCATCTATACATGAACACTGCTGCACAGTTGAGTTTTGGATAATTCTCTCTCTACATCCGAAATAAGACGCTTTCCCAAGGAAGTTCCACATGCTGCAGGGAGTGCAACGAGCAGGTTGTGTGTCACCCTAGAGCAGTCTCCCACTCTGAGTCCCCCACTCACAGCAGGGAGTTCTCTGAGCAGTGGTGGGCAAGCTTAAGGGGAAATGGGACGTACAATGATTACCACGAGATTGCTGTGGGAGATATGGTGGATGAGGCAATGACTTTATGTCCCACCTGTTAAGTCTAGAGACTTATCTTGACATTTAAAATTACACATTAAATGAATATAGTGAGGTGTCAAACATCAAGCCCAAGAGGAACTGTGGCCACATCACACTGCTAGTTGAAGTACAATTGCAAGAAGGGCAGGACTGAGGGGCATTAAGAGGACTGTGCAAGGAGCCCAGCACTGCAATAGCAGGGGGCTGCAGGGCAGGACTGAGGGGCATTGGCAGAGCTGTGTGGGGAGCCCAGGGCTGGAATAGCAGGGGATGAGGAGGCTGCTGTTAAGCCTGAGATGAATGGGAATCAGTTCGTGTTCTGGACTGAGTCATACTGGCAACTGCATGCAGTTGACCAGGACAAGAATAGCAAATCAATAGGTTTTGTGAGATCATCACTATGTTCATACATTTCCTCTGGTGCTCTCTCCAGCCTACCTTACAATAACTCAAGCCATGAGGCTTCCCCTACTTCCTTTGGGAATCTATTCTATGCTCTACTAGATTACAAGATTTCAGCATTAAAAAATGTTTTCCTCTATCCAGCTTGAAATTTTCCATCGTCCAATTTCATTTCATTTCATTTACTTATAGCTTCTTCTCCCTCCTCGGTGTTTACACCCTTCAGATATTTGCAGACTGTTATCATGTTCCCTCTTAGTCATCATTTAGCCGAGCTAGACATACTTAGCCCTTTTAATCTTTCCTTTCAGGTCCATCCCTCCAGCTGCTTCTCAGGATCCTCTGCAATTTTCCTGGGGTTTTCTGGTACTGAGCTTGCTCCCTGTGCTGAAAAAGTGCAGTCACTGAACTAGTCCCATCCAGAGAGGGACTGTCTCTCTCACACACACCCCACCCCCAGTCAATGGCAGGAGACCTGTTGTGCTATTTTTTTACTTATACATCTCTTCTCCCCTGACAGAATGCGGAGTTCCTGGCACATCCCAGTTTTCTAAGTACTAGGAATGCCAGATGCTCTAATTTTCAAGGCTCTGTCCTACTCTTTACCCGTACCCCTTCCTCCTTATGATCTCAGACAATTCCAGAGGTCTGTAGAAGCATCTAAAAGCCTGGATATTTGGCAGGCTGGCATTTATTATGATTTTGGTATCTCCTTTTTCCAATTGGGCAGGAACTGCTGTATGAATGGCCTTTCACTTGAGCTATTGCAACCTTTCCGGAGCATCCAGTCTAACCAGCCTGAATCAACTAATTTTTGTAGCCACTCTAGATAGGCTTTTTCACCTGGCCTCTTCTAGTTCAGATTCCTCCTTCATGCAAGACTCTTCCCCAACAAACACACACACACACACACAAGCTCCAGACAGACTTTAACCCATCCTCACTGGACAGATCTTTTTTCCGAGTCCTTTCCCTGCCCCCTGAGACTAACTCATTTCCCTCCAAGTCCTGACTCTTTTATCCTTCTGCCAAATAAGGCTGCCCGGGCAAGTGCAGCAGGAGGCTGACTGGCTGGCAGCAGCACTCAGCTGGGTGGTCCCCTGGGGCTTTTGCTTTCAGGTCTCTTTAGACCCAAAAATCCTGGTTGGACCCTAGTGGAAAGGTACTTGTAAGTGAACTCTAAGCAGTCTGGTGTGAGCATCATACATGGGTCAGATTCCAGCTCATAGCTTGGATGCTGTTCATTTGACCTGAACCAATGACAGTCCATCCCTGGTCCGTATGTGATAATGGAACAAACATTAGGTGAGGTGATCCAGATACACTCAAGTCCAGTGGCTGGGTGAAAATCCACATCACGAATGAAAGAAGGTGCATGGTCTGGTGGCCAGAGCAGATAACTGGAAGTCAGAACTCCTGGGTTTGTATTTGTGATGCTGATACTTATTTGCCATGTGAGCAAGTCCCTTTCCTACGGGATGCCTCCATTTCTCTCTCCGTAACATGGGCTTAATAATATTGAGCTACCTTGCCTCAGGAGGCTATGAGGCATAATGTCTTCAGGCTTCTACAGTGCTTTGAGATCCTTGGATGGAAATGTCTGACCACGGAAGCAGTTAGTAACTAAATGAAACTGACTCTGTCTTTCCCAGACCTGCCTGCAGTGAGATCTGAGTTCCTTTGCCCAGTACATTTATGTTTCATGGTATGGCCAGTTGTCCTTGTGACAACCAGCTGCGGTCTGGAAGAAGAAAAAGGAGGAAGAGATCTTCTTTTGTAACTCAGGGTATGTCTACACTACGAAATTAGGTTGATTTTATAGAAATTGATTGTTTAGAAATCGATTTGATACAGTTGATTGTGTGTGCCCCACTAAGCACATTAAGTAGTTAAATGCATCCACAGTACCGAGGCTAGCTTCGACTTTCGGAGCGTTGCACTGTGGGTAGCTATCTCACAGTTCCCGCAGTCTCTGCCACCCATTGGAATTCTGAGTTGAGCTACCAATGCCTGATGGGGCAAAAACATTGTTGCGTGTGGTTCTGAGTACACGTTATCAGGCCCCTACTCCATCCCTCCCTCCTTCCCTCTGTGAAAGCAATGGCAAACAATTGTTTCTCACCTTTTTTCCTGGGTTACCCATGCAGACGGCATACCACGGCAACCATGGAGGCCTGCTCAAGCTCACTGTCACGAATGTGTCCTTGGGGCTGTTTTGACAAGATGATACTGTAGTCGCTACACAGGAGCATCTTCCTTGCTTGCTTGCCTTGCCTTGCCTGGCCTTGCTTGCCTTGGCAGACAGTGCAATATCACTGTTAACCGTCGATCCTTGTGGATGCTCTTGGCTGAACCTCGGTTGAGGTCTGGCTCGGTGGGCACCTGGACAAATGGGAATGACTCCAGATCAATCTCTTTTTTTAAGTTTCTCTAATGGAGATTCAGTCGTGCCTGGAATATCATGCCCCAGCTTCTGCTCAGGCTGCTTTCCAGCAGCCAGCATTGTCGGTCGCATCTACAGCTACCCCTTGCTCCCATGGCTCAATGAAGCTGGACAGTAGTAAGGGCAGTTCAACTATAGGCGAGCAAGTGCAAATGGGCGACGAATGCATTTGGACGTTCAAAAGCTCGCTGGGCTGTTGCTGATTAGGCTGTTTGCAATTAGATTAGAAGAAGCACAGCACGCTGCGCATCACATAGGCTTTGAAAACCATTTCAACGACTGGCCAGCTTCGTGTGATAGCTGTGTGTGTTTTTCTCCTTGGATGGAAACCCGCCCCCTTTGTTGATATTTAATTCACGTACCATGTCATCAGTCGCGCTTCCGGAGAGCAATGGCAGCAATCGTTTGGGCCTTTTTTCCCACGCAGATCCATAACATGGCAAGCATGGAGCCCACTCAGATCATTGTGGCAGTTATGGCATTGTAACCATACCATTATCTGAGTAAGCAGCACCAGAAACTACCAGGAAGGACGGAATGCAGCGCTGTAATAAGGGTGAGAGGACACAGAATTCAAAGCACTGGCCCTGGCAATTTGGACATCGTGGGTGCTAAATGGGGCAAATTCATGCTGTTGAATGCTGATTCTGGGCCTGGAACAGCAAGACTGGTGGATTGCTATAGTGTGGCGAGTTTGGATGATCCCAGTGGCTGCTACTTCGCATGCCGTAAGGGCACTTTCAATGGAAACTTTGTGACTTGCTTTCCCCTAGCCCGTGAAGCACAAGAAAACCAAGATGAGAGCAGCCTTCACAGTTGAGAAGCGAGTGGCAATAGCCCTCTGGAAGTTTGCAATGCCAGACAGCTACCGGTCAGTCGGGAATCAATTTGTAGTGGGCAAATCTACTGTGGGGGCTGCTGTGAACCAAGTAGCCAACGCAATCACTGAGCTGCTGCTATCAAAGGTAGTGACTCTGGGAAATGTGCAAGTGCTGCAATGGGATTCCCTATCTGTGGTGGGGCGATAGATGGAACGCATATCCCTATCTTGACACTGGAGCACCAAGGCAGCCAGTACATAAACCGCAAGGGGTACTTTTCAATGGTGCTGCAAGCAGTGGTGGCTCACAAGGGATGTTTCACCAACATCAACGTGGGATGTCCAGGAAAGGTACATAACACTCACATCTTTAGGAACTCTGGTCTGTGTGAACGGCTGCAGCAAGGCACTTACTTTCCAGACCAGAAAATAACAGTTAGGGATGTTGAAATGCCTATAGTGATCCTTGGGGACCCAGCCTACCCCTTAATGCCATGGCTCATGAAGCCGTACACAGGCACCCCGGACAGTAGTCAGTAGCAGTTCAACTATAGGCTGAGCAAGTGCAGAATGGTGGCAGAATGTGCATTTGGACATTTAAAAGAGCGCTGGCACAGTTTACCGACTCAGTTATAGCTCAGCAAAAGCAATATTCCCATCATTATTACTGCTTACTGTGTGCTCCACGATATCTGTGAGAGTAAGGGGGAGACGTTTATGGCAGGGTGGGAGGTTGAGGCAAATCACCTGGCTGCCGATTATCCGCAGCCAGACACCAGAGAAGCTTTGAAAAACAGTTTCATGACTGGCCAGGCTATGGTGTGAAAGTTCTGTTTGTTTCTCCTTGATGAAAACCTGCCCCGCTTAGTTCATGCTACTTCCTTGTAAGCCAAACTCCCTCCCCTCCCCCCTTTGATCTCCGCTTGCAGAGGCAATAAAGTCATTGCTGTTTCAAATTGATGAATTCTTTATTAATTCGTCACACAAATGGGGGGAGCCAGGGAGGGTTGGGGGAGGAGGGAAGCACCGGGTGGGGTGGCGGAAGAGGGCAGGAGGGAAGGATGAGGCCTCACTGCACTTCAAAACTTATTGAATGCCAGCTTTCTGTTGCTTGGGCAATCCTCTAGGGTGGAGTGGCTGGGTGGCTGGAGGCCCCCCCACTGCGTTCTTGGGTGTCTGGGTGAGGAGGCTATGGAACTTAGGGAGGAGGGGAGTTGCTTACACAGGGGCTGCAGTGGCGGTCTGTGTTCCTGTTGCGTTTCCTGCACCTCAACCATATGCCGGAGAATATCAGTTTGATCCTCCAGCCTAAGCATTACTTCCTGCTTCCTCGCATCTCAGTGATGCCCTGGATCATCTTGATCCCGCCATCTCTCCTCTTGCTCCTGCCACCTGTCCTCACGTTCATTTTGTGCTTTCCTGCACTCTGACAGTGTCAGCCTCCAGGCATTCTGCTGGGCTCTTTCAGTGTGGGAGGACTGCATGAACTCAGAGAACATTTCGTCGCGAGTGCATTTTTTTTTGCCTTCTAATCTTTGCTAGCCTCTGGAATGGAGATGATAGGGGGATCATTGAAACATTTGCAGCTGCAGGAGGAAAAATGGGGAGAGTGGTATTTAAAAAAGCACATTTTAGAGAACAATGGCAAGACTCTTTTCACGGTGAACCAAGCTATTAACGTTACATAGCACGTGTGCTTTTTTACAAGGTTGCATTTTGCCTCTTATATTGAGGACCTGCCAGTTTGGTGTGAGAGATCACACACACAGGGCCAGTGGGCAACAGAATTCGGCTTGCAGGCAGACAAGATAAGCTACAGTATTTTGGCTTCTTTAACCTTCATAACATGCAGGGATGGTTTCAAAGATCAGTGCCCTCATTTCTCATACCAAGCACCTGTTGTGTTGGCCATTTAAAATGGGCTGGCCATATAAAGGAGGGGCTGCGGTTTTCAGGTTAATGTGCAGCACAAACCCAACTAACCCCCCCACCCAATTCTCTGGGATGATCGCTCCACCTCTCCCCCCACTGCGTGGCTAACAGTGGGGATGATTTCTGTTCAGCCACAGGCAAATAGCCCAGCAGGAACAGCCACCTCTGAATGTCCCCTTAATAAAATTCTTCTATTTCAACCAGGTGATCCTGGGAGTACATCCAGGAGAGCGTCACTGAGATGTCCCTGGAGGATTTTCGCTCTATCCTCATACACGTTAACAGACTTTTCCAGTAGCTGTACTGGCCGCCAATGTATCCCAAGTCTTCATGGCAAATTAATCATTAAATACGCTTTCTTTTAAACCATGTATTATATTTGCAAAGGTAGACTCACCAGAGGTCCCTTCTCTGCTTTCAAGGTCCAGGAGCCCACCTTGAGTGGGTTGGGATGGAAGTAGATCCAGGGTGAAAAACAGTTCCTGTCTGTCAGGGAAAACGGTTTCTCCGCTTGCTTGCTGTGCGCTATCTTCAACCTCCTCCTCCTTCTCGTCCCCAAAATCTGCATCCCTGTTGTGTGACAATCCATTGATGGAGTCCACACGCAGGAGTAAGGTAGTTGTAGGTGCACCCCCTAGAATGGCATGCAGCTCATCATAGAAGCGGCATGTCTGGGGCTCTGACTAGGCTTGCCTGAGCTCCTTAAGTTTCACATGGCACAGCTGCAGGTCCCTGTTATAGCCTCTGTCCTTCATGCCCTTGGAGATTTTCTCAAATATTCTGGCATTTTGTCTTTTGGAACAGAATTCAGATAGCATGGATTCATCTCCCCATACAGTGATCAGATCCAGTACCTCCCGTTAGGTCCATGCTGAAGCTCTTTTGCAATTCTGGGACTCCAGGGTCACCTGTGCTGATCAGCTCTCCATGCTGGCCAAACAGGAAATGAAATTCAAAAGTTCGCGGGGCTCTTCCTGTCTACCTGGCCAGTGCATCTGAGTTGAGAGTGCTGTCCAGAGTGGTCACAATGGAGCACTCTGGGATAGCTCCTGGAGGCCAATACCATTGAATTGCATCCACACTACCTCAAATTTGACCCAGCAGGGTCGATTTCAGCGCTAATTCCCTCGTTGGGGTCCTGGGGAGGAGTACAGAAATCGATTTTAGGAGCATTTTAAGTTGACAAAAATGGCTGTGTCATGCAGACAGGTCCAGGGTTAAATCAATCTAACACTGCTAAATTCGACCTAAACTCGTAGTGTAGACCAGGGCTTAGTGTGAGTAATTCCTGCTCGTGTTAAGGGCTGGGGAGATGGATTTATCCTAAAAGACTGGCAGTAAGAATGAAATTCCTTGCTCTGACTCCTTGTCCCTTTCTTCCCTTGTCCAGAGACTCGGCTCTATCTCAGCGCACAGACTGCCTCTGCCTCCCAAAAGTGCCCAACCTGGCCCCACTGCAGGTTTCCTTCCCTCAGTTCCCAATCCCCTTCCCACAATGCTGAATCCTCCAGTTACACAACATCCCCACTACAGAAATGATCTAACACCCTCCAAGTACTCAAGATACATACTAACCCCTCGTTCCCACTCCTTAGCTCTTCCAGCTTCTACTCCTCAGCCACTAGTTCCCTCCTTGTCCCTGAATGGCCTATTGTAGCATTGCAGCAGGCAAGGTGCATCTCTGGAGAGGAGGAGGGTTAAGGACCATTTCCAACAGCAGGGTAGTTAGCTGAGAAGCATGCCCTGCAGGTGGTATGGGACCATACAGTGTGCAGGGGGAACTGGGCAGTCTCTGACAGCCAGGAAAACACCTTGGAAAAGCAGTGACTGAGTGAGGGGAGCGTGATAACTGCTTACAAGTGTCTCCAGAGTGTAAACACCAAAGACTCTAGAGAGGGATTGTTCAGGCTGGGATAAGTGGAGATGGCTGAACTTCAGCAAATGGGGGACATTTTGGGCTGGTGAGAGTCCCCAAGGGACGTGATGGAAGCCCCATCTCCTGGGGCACTTACAAATGAGGCTGGACAAACTGTCATGTGTGGGGCCAGTGGTTTCCCCAGGAATTGAAATTGGGGGGGTGTTCGAATTTACAGAGGGGGTGTCAGGTCCAATGAGATATATAAAAGAGATATGAATAAAGTAAATGTTTTGTTAGGGATTTATGCAAAATTTAACATAAGGAAAATGGCAAGTTATACATCAAAACACATAACAGATCTAGATTTCTAAAAAAAAAAATAATTAAAAAACGTGTATTTAATTTAAATTGACTTTTGAAAGTAAGCCATCATTGGGATAAGAGGGCAGTCCTCTCATGGATCAGTAACTGGGTTAAAAGATGGGAACAAAATAGGAATAAAATTATCAGTTTTCAGAATGGAGAGAGCATAAATAGTGGTATCCTTGAGGGGTCAAGTACTGGGACCAGTACTGTTCAACATATTCATCTGGGAAAATGGGTAAACAGTGAGGTGGCAAAATTTTGCAGATGATACAAACTATTCAAGATAGTATTAAGAGTCCCAGGGCAGACTGCAAAGAGCGACAAAGGGATTTCACAAAACTGGGTGACTGGGCAACAAAAATGGCAGATTAATTCAATGTTGATTAAATGCAAAGTAATGCACATTCGGGAAAGCAATCTCAACTATATACAAAATGATGGGCATCTGAATTAGCTGTTAACACTCATTGAAAGGGATCTTGGGAGTCATTGTGGATAGTTCCTCTGAAAAACATCAACTCAATGTGCAGCAGCAGTCATATTCAAAGCAAAACAATGTTGGGAATCATTAAGGAAAGGGATCCAGATGAGTAGAAAAAGCTAAGTCACATTTGGCCTCTATAGTAAATCCATGGTAGTGCACCCTTACAAAGTAGTGTGATGCAGATCTGAGTCACCATTCCTAAACGATAGATAATATATATTTGCCTGAATTGGGAAATACGGTACAGAGATGGGCAACTAAATAGATCAGGGGTATGAACAGGGAGGGGAGATTAAAATGACTGGAATTTTTCAGCTTAGAAAAGAGATGACTAATGGGGATATGATAGAGGTCTACAAAATCTTGACTGGTGTACAAGAAAGTGAATAAGGAAATTTTATTTAATCCTTCACATAAACAGAACTAGCTAAACAGTCACCAATGAAATTAATAAGGCAGCAGGTTTTAAAAAAACAAAAGAAGTACTTCTTCACACAATTAAAATCAATCCCGTGAACTCTTTGCCAGGGGATGCTGTGAAAGACCAAAACTATAACAGGTTGAAAAAAGAACTAGATAAATTCCTGGAGAACAGGTCATCAGTGGCTATTAGCCAGGATGGGGAGGACGCACACACCCATGCTCTGAGTGATGTCCTAGCCTGTTTGCCAGAAGCTGGGAATGGGCAACAGGGGATGGTCACTGTATGATTACTGTTCTGTTCATTCCCGCTCGAAGCACCTGGCCTTGACCACTGTTGTAAGACAGGATACTGGGCTATATGGACCATTGGTCTGACCAGTATGACCATTCTTATGTAAAAATTATTATAATAATAAAAATGTTAGTACAGAAACTCCTACCAACATAATGACCTTCTCAAGATAACAACAATGTGAGAATAACAAACCTTGGCAAATAATGCATTTTTTAAAATCTTGGCCTACTAGGAAATACAGTTATATATCAGCTTTCCATTCCCAGTCACAAAGTCTAGCATTCTGGGGGGAGCAGCGTGACTAAAATATAGTCTAACAAACAATGTTTATTTAACGTGCCCCTCACTTTTCCTCCACCGCAACCCACTCACGCCGTGTTGTCCTTGGTCAGTGGAGAGACTCAGAGTTCAGAGGTGTTTCACGTGAGTACACCTTCCAGGTGGGGGGACAAGAAGGCACTTTGCTTGTTCCTCCAGCTTGCTCACTGTTCGGCTCTGCCACGTCTGTTCGTTGTGCCACCATTCACTCACATGCTCTGTTGCCAGATGGCCCTGTGCAGTCACCTTCTGCTGCCCCTGCCCAACTGTGACCTCTGGGCGAGTTGTCTCTGAGGTTCCACCAGCTCTCAGTGATTTCAGCTGAGCTCTCAGTGCGGGAACCGCTCGCTGCTAGTGCAGTGAGTCTGGGCTCTTTACACAAAAACACTGTACCAAGGAACACTGTCCCCACAACAGGATAAGCACTTTAGACCTGATTGTCAGTGATTTCAGCTGCAGTGGTCACTTAACAGAAACAAAAAAGACTATCTATGGACGCTATCAGCTCTGTCTTAAACAGTGGAGAGGAGGACAGGTCCCCACCCCTCTCTCTTGATTGCCTTCAAATCATTCACAGGCTTAAGTACAGTTCTACTGCCCTTTACTCACACAATAAGAAACAACATTTCATGCCTCCATTGCCCCCACATTCAAGTGGTTTGTAACCAACCCCAGCCAAAATCTATCACTTAGACAACACAGCTCTGTTTGCTGGATACCTAGGTAGATTAGGTGTGAATGTAAATATAATCTGGCCCTGAAGCCTTTCCCCGCAGCCCCAGCTCATCACTAGCTGTCAGGGAGAGCTCATTTACACTTTGCTTACAAATCATCATTTGAAATTATTAGGTTGGCCAACATCACCGAAATGAATGCACGGGCATCATAAAAAACAGCTGTATAAGGAAGCAAGGAAGCTAGTCTATGTTCATACTTTTCAAATCTATTATACTTTTTCAGATATACATTTTGTCATGCACTGTATAAGCTTTTAAAGTGTATATTAATGTTTCAGTTTAAATTCAGATTTCCAAACAGTCACTGAATTAGTATGTAACTAGCTCACAAAACTGGGGGGGGGGTGTTGGGGAAATTCAGGGGGGTGTAGGGAAATCACTATATGGGGCTCAGGGTAACTCATGATGCTTTATGTCTCTCTCTTTTATATCCTGTGATTCTCCCACTGAAGTGTCTGGTTCTGCTGTGCCAAGCAGGGCCCATCCCCCTCCTGGCACTCAGAAAATCTTAAAGAACTCTTGTGTGTGTGTGGGCTGGAGAGGGGTGGACGGCTACATTCTGGGAGGTGTGAAGTGCCAAGACCTCAAGACATGCCACCAGCAGGGGAACACGAGCTGCAATGAGCCCTCAGGCCAAAATCGGGTCATTGAAGGGCATGTGATGAGGAGCTTCCCATTCTCAGCTTCTCAAACAAATTGTTCCCCACTCTACTTGCTGAGCCCAGAAGGAGGGAGGGAAGCTACTCCTTCCGGAGCCCGATACCCTACAAGAGAGCACAGCCAGGATCTTTGGAGTTTCTATGTAACCCCTGACCTTCTAAGAGTACCTGGTCTCTGAGGACATTAAAGGGTGGGGAAGTCAAGCTGTTCTGAGCTGGTCCATCTCCCTCAGCTCAGGTGTGTCCCTGCCTAGAGCTCTCTCCATCTCCCTCCTGCTCTTGCTCTTTCTCTCTGGGAGGTGGCATGGCTGCCAAGTTTGGTGCAGCTCCACGTGGGACATTTTATATAAATTATTTAATTTGCATATTTGTAATTAATTTTCACTATAATAGCCTTATAGTTTCAAGCAGTGATGGGGATAGAGTGCGGAGCCACACAGAAGTAGGCATCTGTAGTGGAGGAGGTGTGGAGCTATGTAGGTGCTGTGTAGTGGTCTGGGTGCTGGAGAGTGGTAGGTTGGGTGAGTGCTCAGTTTCTGAGGCCTGGGGTAGCTATGTGCTCAGATAGGGCTGTTTGACGGAGTGGCTGAGGTCAGCACTAGGTCTGCCTCACATGTCTCTGCTGATTCTGCCCGTTGTACCCCTCCCCACTGGAATCCAGCAGGGGTAGCTGTGAGGGGGGAGGCAGAGTGGCTGCCATGCTGCCTGCAGGGCAGTCCCACAGCCACCTACCCTGACAGGAAGAGCAGTTGGAGGCAATACTTGCAGGAATCTGGATGTGTGAGATCTCAGCTGGCTTCAGGGAGGTGTGATGGGGCTGCCTAATGCATGAGGCAGCCCTCAGGGCCTCACCTTGCTGTGAGCTGCACCAGCTCCCTGTATGTGTTCCCTAGAGATTCCCCAAATGTTATCTCTCAGCACATCTTTCTCTTTGGCTGAAGAGAGCTGGAGACACTTGTGGCTGCATCTGGTACCCAAAGGGGGTCTCAGAGAAGACTGAGGGCTGGCTGGCAGGCAGTGGAAAAAATACTGAAATACTGAGCAAACCCCTATCCCCTGCCACCTTCAGACAAATTTTAAAAAAACACCATTTAAAAAATGCACATTCAAGCAGGCAGAGTTGGCTTTAGGGACTGCAATCTCTACACCGAAGGGTGGAGCTTTCATCTATACCCAAATTCCCAGGACATCCGCAGGGTTTATGAGTCCCCTGTGGGATAACTAAAGTCATAAGATAATTTCAAGAGTCCCATGCACACCCACAGCTGCTGCAGCCTCCACTCCCTGGGGAGAATGCTGTGTCTTCATGGCATCACAATGCAACAGTGAGTGAAAGCCCCAGTGCAACTCATGGGATTTCATGTCAATACCTGAGGGCATCTGTGTAAGGGGGGGAATGGTCCTGCTATTGTGGGGAACTTTCCTGGCTTCTGCACTCCCCGGTGAAGTGGGCTGGCGAAAGGATCTGTGTCCTCGCTCCCACTTCCTTTTCCCAGAGGCCTGCTTGACCTCAAGTGCTCCCCTTCCACTCTCCTGTGTGGCAGAGTCCTTGTAACCCCAACAAGGCTGGGTCCAGGATTCCTGGGGGACTCAACCCCCAACCTTGCTGTGGTCACTTAGGGCAGGGGCTAGGGTGTCCCCACTCCAGGGTGCTCTCTCTGCACTGGATGCTTCTCTGACCCACTGATCATTTCATACAGTTCAAAGCAAATACAATTTATTAAACAGCAATCAATTAAAAAAAATAAGGAAAAAATGGGAAAGGTTAAAGGAAAACACATCACCCTGTTCTGTGGCACAGGAACATCGCAACCAGTGTTCTGGAATGTAAGGGAAGCTCACAGTTTGTTCCTTATAAGTCCCAGGCCTCCTTCTCAGGCCCTGGCTGTGCTGCAGGGATGCTGTGGGTCGGACACATGCTCTGGTGGCGGCCACACACTCTCAGGCTCTAGGTGGCAGGACCCTTCTTCCCAGAATCGCCCCTGCCCTGTCAGTGTTATGATCCCCCTCCAAGGCTGGCCTGCAGGGCCTCTTGGCTGAGGTGTCTCCCTGTGCTGGGCTAACTGCCCAGGGTCCCCCTTGCTCTCCCCTGCTGCTCACCACACCTGGCTCCAGACTGCTCCAGCTCCAGCTCCAGCTCTACTACTCTGCCTCAGCTCCAGCTCCACCACTCTGTCTCAGCACGGCTGCTGCTGCTGTGCCTCCAGCTCCCTGGGCTGCTTCTCTGGCCCCTCTGGCTCTGGTTGCTGCAGCTCTGCTCCCAGGACAGGTCTGCTCTGTGGGCTGCTTCTGTGGCTCTGCATCCAGCTCTGACCTACTTCCTGGGCTGTTTTTCTGGCTCCTCTGGATCAGGCACGGCTCTGCTCCCCAGTTCATCTCAGGCCCCTTCTCTTGCCTTAGCTCGGCCCCACTCTGTCTGACGCAGGCAATTCTAGCTCACACAGAGGATGGGGCCCCCCTGACCTCCTGACTCCCTGATTAACCTGCTTGTCCTGTCAATCAGGCTGACCTCTCCCCATTGTTCCTGGGGACTGTCAGTCTCAGGGTCCTGATTTCGCATCAATCCTTCCCCTTACTTTTAGTGCTGGGAGCTAGCCACCAAAACACCCCCGCTGAGTTTTAGTAAGGGGAAAACAGTCCCTTTACATCTGCACCAATTCCAGTGAGTGTCTGCAATCAGAAGAAATTTCACATTTGATTATACCATACTGTGCATCTTTATATATCTGCTGTCTTATTTGAGTTACCCACACCACTCTGTGCAGCACCTGGCCTTTTCAGAAGGTCTGTCCTCCAACTATTACCAGACATAGCCCAGTTTAGCTTATGGGATTTGCAGAAGTAATAGCACCTGAAAGGGGTATTAAAATACAGAGGGCTAAATTCAGTCCTGGTGTAAGCGTGTGCTCCTTCAGTAAAACCAACTGCTTTGCACGAGATCTGAATTTGGCCCACCTCTTCTAATAGAGGAAGCAGGGTCACGCTAGTCAGCCCCATGAGGTGGAGTGGATCCACAGCTGGGACATAGAGACAAGGAGTGTGATGTGAGCAGGAGTGGGAACACTAAAGACTTTTGATGGGGGAGTCAGGCCGCCCTGGGGAGGGATCTGAGGAGGTACACACCTTTACTCTGTGTTATTACTATTCTTAGGCTCACAACAATACCCCAATGGGCTTTACAGAATGAGACAATGCTCTCCCGGTACCTGGTGCCACATCTTGGTGAGGCAACACATGGGTGGGGGGAGATGTAGGGTCATATGCCCACCCCCACCCCTCAAGATTTCTGCCAGGGTTCACACCACAATGTGGCCATCAGCAACCTTTTGGCACTGTGCAGGAGAGAAGGGACAGCAGCTGCTTCCAGCTGCAGCGGGGGAAGAGGGGAGGAAGGGATGACCTGGCCATTTCTTTGCAGAGCTCATCTCTTCTTCTTCTCCCCGTCAGCCCCCAGCGGGAAGCAGCTTGTCCCGTCCTGCCTGTATGGTTCTGAAAGGCAGCTAATACCTCCAGGTTGCTGCTTGGCACTGACATAACCCAGCTGCCTCCTGTCCCCCAGCTCCAGCACAGGCAGGAAGGGGTTAAGCCCTAAGGACATATTGTGCATCAGGGCTAGGGTATAATCGGGACTGTCCCGATATTTAGGTGTTTGTCCCACGTCCTGACCCAAATTTTTTCCCGATATTTCACACTCCACTTTTTTAAAATTCTTTTTTTTTTTGCTCCACTGGTGTTCTGATATTCTCTTCCTCTCATCTGGTCATCCTACCCAGGGCCCAGGGAACCTGACTACAGGTTCTTCAAGGAACCAGCCAGACAGGTGGCTCAGCAGGGGAGGGTACCTAGGGGTCAGAGCAGCCATGTACTCCTGGGGGGGCAGGACCCAGGGTGGGGGGAGGCAGGTGAAGAGGGTGCTAAGCCCCTGCCCCAGGGGGTGCTGTGGAGCCTGCAGGTTCAGGGCAGGAACAGGCTGGGAATTGCTTCCCCCAACACCGCAACTCCAGAGCTTAGCTGAGGGGCAGAGAGGCTTCCCCGTGCTAGTGCTATGGCAGTGGAGCCAGTGGCACAGAGCAGGCTGGGGCCGGGTAGCTCCACTTATAGCTGCTGGTGAGTGCAGGCCCAACCCCTGCTGCAGTCCTCAGGGGAGTGGGAGTGGGGCGGAGAAGGGGTGGGAGGAGGCGGGGCTGGGGCAGAGCAGGGGCAGGGGCCATGGGGAAGAGGTGTAGCAGGGGTGGAAGCAGGATGGAGCTGCGCAGTGCTCCAGGAAATATGGTGCCCCAAATTTCTTAGTGCCCTATGCAGCTGCGTACTTTGCAATATGGGTAGGGACGGCCCTGGGCAGTGGGAGAAGGAAGGAGCCTGACGGCCAGGCTGTGGTGAGCTGAGCGCTCCGGCCAGGGACTGGTTCTCCGCACACTGCTGGGAACAGACATGCCTCACCGGGAGCTTAGGGGGCAAAGGGGCAAAGCAGGGAGAGGACAGTGAGAGTGGGAGCACGTAAAAGGCCAATGGGTGGGCAGCAGAGGTGACACGTAACCGGCCGCCGCCGGTGCCTGCCTGCACTCACCAACCACCGCAGCTCGCAATGCGCAGCAAGTGCTGGCCAGAAATGGGATGCAAGGTGGGCCCTGCTGGCTGAAAGCTGGCACGCAGCAGGGGTTGTGCTGATGGATCAGCAGGGAGAGCAGCTGGCCCCGCATGCTGCATCTTTGCTTTGTCACCAGCCTTACACACCCACCCCCATTGTCAGCCACTGGACCTCCTCCCCACTCACTGCTGGTAGGCTGGCCTGATTTCTCGGCTACACATTAAATATAAAGCTATTGCCCAGGAATGTCTACTCAAGTCTGGGAACCACTAGGGGACCAGATGTCTGTATTTAGCCTTCTTCTTACATAGTGTCTGACTTTTCTTCTCAAAATGCGCTTGTTCCCATATTTCTGTCGTTTCCCGAGGCTCATCAGTTCTGGTGCCCGGTCCTGCCTGTTGGCCGGATCCAGTTCCTGGCTCAACTAGCCA
>NC_133769.1:151666758-151691189 GCF_003597395.2 Chelonoidis abingdonii | reverse complement strand
TATTGTTTCAACTAATTTGCCTGGTACTGACGTTAGACTTACCTGTCTGTAATTGCCGGGATCACCTCTAGAGCCCTTTTTAAATATTGGCGTTACATTAGCTATCTTCCACTCACTGGGTACAGAAGCCGATTTAAAGGACAGGTTACAAACCCTTGTTAACAGTTCTGCAATTACACATTTGAGTTCTTTCAGAACCCTTGGGTGAATGCCATCTGGTCCCAGTGACTTGTTACTGTTAAATTTATCAATTAATTCCAAAACCTCCTCTAGTGACACTTACAATCTGTGACAATTCCTCAGATTTGTCACCTACAAAAGACAGCTCAGGTTTGGGAATCTCCCTAACATCCTCAGCTGTGAAGACTCCAGCAAGGAATTCATTTAGTTTCTCCACAATGACTTTATTGTCTTTAAGTGGCCCTTTTGTATCTCGATCACACCACTGGTTGTTTAGCAGGCTTCCTGCTTCTGATGTACTTAAAAACCATTTTGTTATTACCTTTGAGTTTTTGGCTAGCTGTTCTTCAAACTCCTTTTTGGCTTTTCTTATTACATTTTTACACTTAATTTGGCAGTTTATGCTCCTTTATATTTACCTCACTAGGATTAGACTTCCACTTTTTAAAAGATGCCTTTTTATCTCTCACTGCTTCTTTTACATGGTTGTTAAGTCATGGTGGCTCTTTTTTAGTTCTTTTACTGTGTTTTTTAATTTGGGGTATACATTTAAGTTGGGCCTCTGTTATGGTGTCTTTGAAAAATGTCCATGCAGCTTGCAGGGATTTCACTCTAGTCACCATACTTTTTAATTCCTGTTTAACTTACCTCCTCATTTTTGCATAGTTCTCCTTTCTGAAATTAAATGCCACAGTGTTGGGCTGTTGAGGAGTTCTTCTCACCACAGGAATCTTATATGTTATTATACTATGGTCACTATTTCCAAGCAGTCCTGTTACAGTTACCTCTTGGACCAGCTCCTGTGCTCCACTCAGGACGAAATCACGAATTGCCTCTTCCCTTGTGGGTTCCTGTACCAGCTGCTCCAAGAAGCAGTCATTTAAAGTATCAAGAAATGCTGTCTCTGCATTTCATCCTGAGGTGACATGTACCCAGTCAATATGGGGATAATTGAAATCCTCCACTATTATTGAGTTCTTTATTTTGATAGCCTCTCTAATCTCCCTTAGCATTTCATCGTCATTATCACTGTCCTGGTCAGGTGGCTGATAATAGATCCCTACTGTTATATTCTTATTAGAGCATGGAATTACTATCCATAGAGATTCTATGCACAACATCAACATAATAACAGTCAAATTAGGATCTCTGTGACATCAGTACCTTTTTGGAGGGGCCAGTTTACAGGGACAAATAAGACTACACTTTGAAGACAATGCGGTTGCGCAGGTGTCAGTGAGGACATAATTTGTGTAGCAGAACTTTTATTATGGTTTTTGAAGAGGGAAGGAGCCCAGCTTGACTCTCAAATACCAGGCTGAATGTGCAAAGTTGGCAGTAGGTAAAAATGTTTTTTTACTAGCAAACTGCATACGTTTGATCTGAGAAATGATAAACACGTAGCCCTCTCATGGCATTTATATGGAGATGCTTTTTAAAGCAAGGCCACATTTTAAACCACTGTAGGGAAAATGCAGCTTTAATACTACAGTTAAGTCCAGGCAATGGAGAAAGATGGTTTGTCACCACTGAGAGATTCAAGCTGAGCTTGAACTATCACTGGTGGTTTAACGATCACAAAATCAATTCTGGCACAATTTGGAGGGAGGATGGGACAGTCAGCAAAAGCCCCATTCTGCTCTAAATGAGCCTGTTGGTCCTTGCTAGGAACGGAAGTTGTTGGGAGTCTGTAGCCCCGGAGTAAGCTCTGGATGGTGGCCTGGCNCTGATAATAGATCCCTACTGTTATATTCTTATTAGAGCATGGAATTACTATCCATAGAGATTCTATGCACAACATCAACATAATAACAGTCAAATTAGGATCTCTGTGACATCAGTACCTTTTTGGAGGGGCCAGTTTACAGGGACAAATAAGACTACACTTTGAAGACAATGCGGTTGCGCAGGTGTCAGTGAGGACATAATTTGTGTAGCAGAACTTTTATTATGGTTTTTGAAGAGGGAAGGAGCCCAGCTTGACTCTCAAATACCAGGCTGAATGTGCAAAGTTGGCAGTAGGTAAAAATGTTTTTTTACTAGCAAACTGCATACGTTTGATCTGAGAAATGATAAACACGTAGCCCTCTCATGGCATTTATATGGAGATGCTTTTTAAAGCAAGGCCACATTTTAAACCACTGTAGGGAAAATGCAGCTTTAATACTACAGTTAAGTCCAGGCAATGGAGAAAGATGGTTTGTCACCACTGAGAGATTCAAGCTGAGCTTGAACTATCACTGGTGGTTTAACGATCACAAAATCAATTCTGGCACAATTTGGAGGGAGGATGGGACAGTCAGCAAAAGCCCCATTCTGCTCTAAATGAGCCTGTTGGTCCTTGCTAGGAACGGAAGTTGTTGGGAGTCTGTAGCCCCGGAGTAAGCTCTGGATGGTGGCCTGGCCCCCGCAATATGGTGAAAGGAGACAGACATGTTTGAGGGAAGATCAGTCACATGGAGTATGTAGTTATTCATGCCACCCACAATCCCAGACCACGCTTGGTGTGGAGGGGAGCTGCTCACAGAGATCACGCCCAGTTGTAAGTGGCTGGAGATGATGGGGAGAGATTGGAGGCAGGGAACAATGGATCAGTTACTGTGGGTGTGAACTCGTTTCCTCCCAATAGGTAGGGACTGTCTATCTGGGTCTTCCTGTGTTTCTGTCTTCTCTGTTTGGGTTTGCTTGGGTCTGTGCATCTGACTGTCTGTGGAAGTCTCTGTCCATCTGTGGAGCAGTCTCTTTGTCTCTGTCTGTGAATTGGGAGATTAACCCTGCTTTTCCCCCTCTCATCTTTCCCTCTGCTGGCTCCTCTAGCTCTATGGGCAGTACACAGACCAGTTCTCTGACTTTGCACAGAAGGAAGCGTCAAAACTACTGAGTGAGAAAGAGACCCAAGGGAACAGCCAAAGCCCCCAGAAATGGGAAAGTCAGACAGAGGTCAAAGAGGAGCAGTACTCCAAATGCCAAGGTAGGACCATTCAGCCTCACTGGACAGACAGGCTCACTTTATTACCAAAAGATGGACAGACTGCCACTGTTCAAGCTCCAAGTGCAGAGGGATGGAATTCAAGTGAGACAAAAGGGGGACAAGTGAGTCTTGTTCCAGAAGAAGGAGGAAGAAGTCCTACTGGGTGGAAGAGAAGCTAGCAGATGCTAAATTTCCTTTCCCACCTGCTCCCCAGGAATATGTGTGACAGCAAGGGATAGTTTTTCTCAGAGCAGTCTCTCATTCCATCACACAGTAGGTTACAGATCTCCTGTCCAGGATGGAGATGTCTTTCTCACACTTGTGGGATCATTTGAGGAGATCTCTCCTTCCAGTGCGCAAGATGTTAAACTCCCCATCCTTCCCATACTGCAGAGGACTTTGCAGTACTGTATAGCATAGAGATAGGTGCCGAGTCCTCCAGCACTCAAACATGATGTTTCCACAGGAATTGCTTGTGATGGGGTCCCCGGGGTGCAGCCTGGGATTGTGGGACCACTGTGCCCCCTGAACTCTCTCCAGTCTGGGCTGCCTCTCACAATGCCTTGCTAGCAACCAACAGCAAGTCTCTCCAGGCGCTGTGATCACTCAGCACAACAGCATGTGGAGCCCCATACCCAGCTGTATTGCAAGAATGCTCCCAGACCTACTCATGAATCACACAGAGAAAGGGACCAGAGCCAAATCCCCCCAGCTCCCAGCACTGTACCCCAGGAATATACTGTCTTGCACTGTTCAAGATGAGCAACACCGATTTATTAATTGGTTCACCACTTCATCAATGGAAAGTGGATATACACCAGCCTTTGCCAAACCTGAGCAGATTTACTACACACTTCATACAAACTCGCTGGTAAAGATAAACAGTTAAACAAATGTATTGACTACAAAAGATAAATTTTAAGTGCTATTAAGTGATAGGCAGAAAGTCGGAGTTAGTGACTAAAAGAAATAAAATATAAGCACACAGTCTGAACTCTCAACCCTATTAGACTGGGCAACATCTAGATTAAGCAGTTTTCTCACTCCACTGGATATTGCAGTCCTTACAATGCAGGTGAGTCATTGCATTGTAGCTCCCCTGCTGGACAATTGTTGTTGATGGGTAGTTTGACACCCCGCCTGGGCGTTGGTTACTTTCCTTGCTGTTGCCTCTGGGGAGCTAATATCAGGCTGATTCCCCAATTTACAACATATTTTAGTGACAACCATACAACACAATCTCACAACTTCATAGGCATTAATGATATACATATATGGATAGAGAAATGACTTTCAGCAGATTATAACCTTTCCCCGATACCTCACATGGCCTGCTTTATATGCAAGATTACAATTATACATAAATGAGGAATATGGGGGTTACAGGGTGCTCCCCCAAGGTATAGAATGTCACACTACTATCTTGCCATTCTCAATAAGGGAAAGAAGAGACAGACAGGGGGCTTCCTCAATATTTCTTGACCTCCCTGGCTTAACATCTTGCCTCAAGACTCTTTCTCATCCACAGACTGTGCTAGACACATTCAGAAATACGTTACCAAGAAGCTTGGAGAAGACTGGATATTCCTGGTTCTGTTGGGTCTGGTCATGGCGCTGGTGAGCTGGGGAATGGATTATGCCAGCGCCAAGAGCCTGCAGGGTGGGTCCCATCCAGGTGCTATGAAACTGCCTCATAAATCACATGAACAGTTCACTTCTGTGCCTAATATCCCATGTTCCTCATCCTTCAGCACTAACTCCCTGCAGCACATTGCCCCATAATGCCATGCTGGGACATTGGGGTCAGTACTAACTCCCAGGGCAGAATATCCCCTAGTTTGTCACCCACACCACTTCCTGAGCACAGCTCTTCTCGCTGGGGCACTGGGATCAGTACTGACCCAGAGGGGAGAGTATCCTCTAGAGTCACACAGTAGTTGCAGAACATTCATTTTATTTGGAAGTTTTGCCTCAAAACATAGGTCAGACATCCCTTGTTTAGCTTAGTATATTTAACAGTTATAGGCCAAAGTTGAACAGTGAGGCTTGACTATGAAGTCCTGTTAATTTAATATTATATTTCTCCCCTCAAGATAAATATATACACACAGCTCCTCTAAACCAGCCCCCACAGCCTATTTTGGGAGACCCTCTTTCTACTTTGGTGAATTCAGTTTTCAGGTCCATTCAGCCTTGTGTTTCACTTCCCCCTAATACACATTGCTCCCTGTGACACCTGCCCTCTGCTGGCAGGACCCCTTTCTGCTGAGGGGTTCTGTCCTGGACGTGGTTGGATTGTTCTCGGTTGGGCCAACCTGTGCTTTTGAGCTGGGTTTGTTTGATGCTCATGAGCCCCTCTGGGGAGGTGCTGCTCTCACTGACTCCTGTTCTGTCTGTCTACAGCTTACAAGTGGATGTACAAGGAGCTGCACCCGAGTGTCCCTATGCAGTACCTGGCCTGGGTCACCTACCCCCTCATCCTCATCCTCTTTGCCGCTGTCTTTTGCCACCTCGTCTCCCCACAGGCTGTTGGTGAGAGCAGGGGGCAAGGGAAGATCTGCTTTTGTCTGTCTCTTCTTCTGTATGTTTCTTGTTTCTATGCTTATTTATTCATTGTCTGTTCTGGTTTTTCTCAGGGTCTGGTATTCCTGAGCTGAAGACAATCATGCGGGGAGTGGTCCTCAAGGAATACCTCACACTCAAAGCTTTTGTGGCCAAAGTTGTAGGCCTGACAGCTGGGCTGGGGAGTGGCATGCCTATAGGGAAAGAGGTGAGTGTTGCTATTGTGTGTGTGTGCAGGGAGGGGGAGGCAGGTATAGGTGTCTTTTTGGGCACTGTGAAGCCCTGTGGAGGAAGGGGCTATAACTATCTTATCTTTTTGGACAAGGGGCCATTTCACTCCACCACCACTGCTCTGCTTTTGTTTCTGAATTTCCCTACAGCATTGACCTCCCATTGGTCATTTTCCTGACTCTGTAAAAGTTTGATAGAGAAAGGATTAAAGGAAGTGTGAAGTTGCACTCCATAATGTTTTATGGAAATATGCTTATGAGTGTAAATATGATGTAACTGGAATATGCTTTACGCAAAAGGTCTATTGTAAGGTATCATTACAAACCTACTGAGTGTGTTCATCTTATTTGTATGTATGTATCATTCTTGTAACTGAAGCTAGAAATATAAAGTATAACTCTGAGGTCCTATTGTAATTATGCAAAGTGTGGACTATTGATGATGGTGTAGAATCTTGATGGCTTCCATTGGCTAGGACAATTGGTTGCAAATGACTCTGTTTACTTGCAAGCCTTCCTGTGTTCATGTGAGCCAGCCCAGGAAGAATGGTGGAATCCATCTTAAACCTGGTTCTCTTCCATTTAGAAGGAAGGGTGGGGATCCAGAGAGACAAAAGATTCCCGCCTTGTGCCAAAGCTATAAAAGGGAGTGGAAGAGAACAAAGAAGGCTGCAGTCATGAGAAAACCATGGAGGGGATGGTATGATGGGATAGCCTAATTTTGTCAATTAATTGATCTTTGACTATTAGAGGTAAATATTCCTAATGGCCTGTGATGGGACACTAGATAGGGTGGGATCTGAGTTACTACAGAGAATTCTTTCCTGGGTGTCTGTCTAGTGAGTCTTGCCCACATGCTCAGGGTTTAGCTGATCGCCATATTTGGGGTCGGGAAGGAATTTTCCTCCAGGGCAGATTGGCAGAGGCCCTGGGTTTGTTTGTTTTTTGCCTTCTTCTGCAGCATGTGGCATGGGTCACTTGCTGGAGGATTCTCTGCACCCTGAAGTTTTTAAACCACAAGTTGAGGACTTCAATAGCTCAGACATAGGTCAGGGTTTTGTTACAGGAGTGGGTGGGTGAGATTCTGTGGCCTGCATTGTGCAGGAAGTCAGACTAGAAGATCGTAATAGTCCCTTCTGACCTTAAAGTCTATGAGTAAAACCTCATTACCACCTGAGCTGGAACATACAAGGACTGTATCAGGGGAAAGGATTGGACCCAGAGTAGGAAGGAGTCTAGTCTGTGAAAGAAGCTTATTGGAACATCTCTGAGGGTGAGATATTATCTATAATCAGTTTCTTAATGTATTAGGCTTCGACTTGTGTGTTTATGCTTTATTTTACTTGGTAACTTACTTTGTTCTGTTATTATTTGAATCCACTTAAATCCTACTTTTTATACTTAATAAAATCACTTTTGTTTATTAATTAACCTAGAGTAAGTGATTAAAACATGGGGGGGGAGCAAACAGCTGCATATCTCTCTATGGGTGTTATAGAGGACAGACAATTTATGAGTTTACCCTGTATAAGCTTTATGCAGAGTAAAACGGATTTATTTGGGGTTTGGATCCCATTGGGAACTGGGCATCTGGGTGCTGGAGCAGAACTACTTGCCAAGCAGTTTTTGGTTAAAGTCTGCACCTTTGGGAGCGAGGACCAGACCTAGGTCTGTGTGGCAGCAGGCTAGCATGTCTGGCTCAACACGGCAGGGTTCTGGAGTCCCACGTTGGCAGGGAAAATGGGCTCAGAGATAATTTCAGCACATCAGGTGACAGTCCCAAGAAAGTCTCTGTGACCGAACCTGTCACAGCCTCTTTCTAGTTGTTTTTCATAAATATTTGGATGAGTGATTCACAAGGGGGTCTCTGTGACTGAACCCGTCACAGAAAGATGCTGAGGTACCTTCAAATCACTGATTTTCTACCTGAGAGAAAGAGGGGAGAGATGGAGGGAGAGACGCAGAGATGACCAGAGAGAGAGAGAGAGAGGAGAGTGTGCACCAACATCTGTGTTTATTAAATCCATGTCAGTGGAACAATGTCACTGACCCTCTTTCCTCATCGTCTTTCCCCTTCTCTTCTCTGACAGGGTCCCTTCGTGCACATTGCCAGCATCTGCGCTGCTGTGCTCAGCAAGTTCATGTCAATCTTCTGTGGTGTGTATGAGGTAAGGCACAGGCTTCTGCGTGCACTTATCCTGAAGCTCTCCATCTCCTGGGAGGGGCAACATGATTTCTTCTCCAGAGGAAGGCATAGCAGGGGAGGGGGCAGGATATTGGTACAGGGAATGCAGTGAGTTCACCAAGGTGTTACAGACCAGTACATTACATATACTGACCAGGATTATGGAGACTGGCCAAGTATACAACCCAGTAAGCTATAAGGACTGGCCAGTTATGTGGCCTACTAAGTTACAGAACAGACTTGATAGGAATATGGTCTGGCAAGTCTGGATTCCGATAGTGCAGAAGCCATAAGCTGCCTCATTGTGGTCACCCTCCATGCATAAAGACTTGCCAAGGAGCTTTGCATCAAGACCAGTTTGTCTTAGAATGTGCATGCACACAGCACTGCTAATCATAGGAGCGGCCTATATGTCTGCTGTAGAAACAGCCTTTGCAGTAAAAAGATCACTATAGTTGATGAGCTGTTTATTAAGACTGGCAGTGTCCCTAGAGGCTAACTATATGCTGTATAGAGAGACTGACTCACTGTAATAGAAACAGCTTGTGCAGACTGGCTCCCTGCAGAGACTGGCTGTGTAATATAAGATAACTGCAGCAGTTGTTTATATAGGCCAGATCTGTAGAGAGACTGGTGCACAGGAGTAGACTGGTGGCATGCAGGCACCACATCTCTGCAGTACAGTTGACCTTGGCTGTACCTACTGACCAGATCTCCATATTAGAGACAAGCTTACTGTACTAAAGACTCGCAGGGTGTAGAGCCCGGCTCACCATAGCAGAGACGGCTGCATTTGCTGCTGGCTGTTGCTTCACTCAGAGGATGTGGGGACTAACTCTGTGGCTGTGCTCCCTCTAACCCTGGCATGCCCTTCTCTGGCTGGGCTTTCTGTTCCAGAATGTGTACAGGCAGCTCGAACTCGTGGTGGCAGCTTGCGCGGTTGGAGTTGGATGTTGCTTCGGGGCTCCTCTTGGAGGCAAGTGTATTCTTATATAAGACATTTTTTATACATCACCTTAACTCTCTCACTGTGAATCTCCTACATGAAGACAAGTTCTGCACAGATGTACCTTCTTCCTAGTTCTGTAGTGAAATGTTATTTCTTTTTTCATGTAATCGTGCAGGATGAAAAGCAAGGGAGGGCGGAAAGATGAGGTGGATTATGGGAAAAATGCCACAGAGGAGGTGACATTTGGGCAGGAAGTGTCATCACTAATGGCTGAGCCTATTTAGTCCCCATGTATAGGCCAAACATCCAAAGGTGGGTCTGCCTACACAATCAGTAAAGACCACCTTCTACAATAGAGAGGAAGAACCAAAAAACATAGTGGTGAGGAGTGACATCACTCAGGGACAGCGAATGATATTACTCATGAACAGGAAGTTATTTTTAGTTCACAAAATAAGCTCTTTATCAGTAAGCTAGAGAATAATATGGCTGTGGAGAAAAATGTGAATGTTAATCAATCACATCTTTGCTTCTGAATCAGAGCCACTGTCTTAAATAACACATATGGCAGAACTGTATTTATCCTTTGGCTAGATGGGCAAGGCCCAGGGCAAAAGTACACAAGGTGCAACAGCCTCCAGTCAAGAGGGAGAAAACTAGAGTGACCAGATGAGAGAGAGAAATTATTGGAACACATGGGGAGGAGGGGCTTCTGCCGGCAGAGGGGGGGAAAAAAGTGCTGCCGGCAGAGCAGCTAGAAGGAGAAAAAAAAAAAGTGAGTGCTGCCGATGGAGTGAAATATCGGGACAAATTGCGTCCCGACCAAAGATCGGTTGGGATGTGGGACAAACACCTAAATATAAGGATGGTCCCGATTTTATCGGGACGTCTGGCCACCCTACAGAAAACTATACATAGATCATTTGTCATAGAATTTTTCCCTTTTGATTAGTCCTGAGTGTGTGTCTGAGTGTGTGTCTGAGCACGCTCACCCTGCCTCAAGGCCCTACTCCGATCACTTGGACACTGTGCCCAGGGTAATTTTGAGGGTATTCAGAATTTGATGGTTGTTCAAATACTGTGTTATTTCCTTGAAGCAAATACTTCACTTCCTGTCTTTAGATGGAGTGAGTGAGAGGAGTAATAAACTGTAGCCCAGTCTTGGCTCAGGCCAGCCGAAAGAGATCATTTCATTACTGTTTGCCATAAATAAAAACCAGCCAGTTTAGTATCTAGCCAACAGAGGGCTCCTGGATGCTTACCAGACTGGTAACAGACCAGACATCCAGAGGGGAGGGGATCCTTCTCAGGGAGAGAGACAAAGATAGGTGTGTGAGAGTGGAGCAGCAGGCCGGAAGCAGCTTGAAGTTGGGTTCAGAGGGAAGGCTGGGTAGCAGCAGGGGCGGCTCCAGGCACCAGTATGCCAAGCGCGTGCTTGGGGCGGCAAGTCATGGGGGGCACTTTGCCCGTTGCCGCGAGGGCGACAGGCAGGTTGCCTTTGGCGGCATGCCTGCGGAGGGTCTTCTGGTCCTGTGGGTTTGGCAGACCTCCTGCAGGCGTGCCGCTGAATCCGCAGGACCGGGGACCTCCAGCAGGCAAGCCGCCGAAGGCAGCCTGCCTGCCGTGCTTGGGGTGGCAAAATGCCTAGAGCCACCCCTGGATAGCAGGCAGCCTAAGAGTTGCAACAAGGAGGCTGGATGAGAGCTAAGCGTCTAGCGGAGAAGCAGGCTGTGACTGGCTGAGGGCCAATACAAACAGGAGACGTGAGACTCTCACTATCTGGACTACAAGAGGACAGTGCAAAGGGGATCCCACCAGACGATGGGCCAGTGGGATCTGCAGGCCAACACTTAATCACCTCCAAAAGAGGGATGGACTAGAGGAGCAACTAGGGGTTAAAGGAAATTAAAACAGCGGAAGGATCTCTTACAGCACCAACCAAGGAGCAGGGTGAGCTGTGGAGGGGCACTTCTTACCCAAGTTAGGGGGAAGAGGAGGAGCTCCCTCTGCATTTAGCAGAGGAAGGGGAGAATGCCTCCACCCCACTCCACTTTAACCCCTGTGGGCAGCCCATTACCTCTCTATTGGACTGTGACATCAGTTAATATACATGTTTAAGCCTTGCACCTAGTGTACATACACCCTTTCTTGTCTCCAAACCCTAGTAATGAATCCTCCATTGTTCATGCACAATGTGAGCATGGTGTGTGGAGCAGCTCTAGTGCTGGTCACTGAGCATGCTGTCTGATCTCTAGAAGGGGCTGGGGTACCACAACCCCACAGAGACAATACCTGCGTGGGGATCCAGTGCTTCCCATAAGAATATTTTTGTGGGGAAGTGGTAAAAGAAAGCAAAACAGTAACAAATGGAAGTGGCCTCTCCATGGGACAGTCCAATGTGTGTCTGTCCTTTGCAACAGGCTGCAGAAACTCCGCTTTTCAAAAATGGCAGCCACCCCAGCAAATAGCAGATTCCTGGACATGCGGAAGTGCAGCACAGAAGAACAAGAGTTGCACGTAGCAATTACAAAGATAGATATACTACAGGAGAATCCCTTCCCATGGTCTCCTTGCCCTCCAAACTCCATATGTGGAGCTGATAGACTCACAGAAGGAGCAAAAGGCATTTCATTTGGCTTTTGCCAACCTCACTGAGTCTTCTCTGATTGTGGGACTCTCACTGCTTATCAGAGATGTGGATGCACAAAGCAAACACAACTGGAATGAGCTGGGGGTGCTAACAGCAGTGAAAGAAACCTCCCTCCAGACTCACAAACTGATTGGGCCCACCAGCCTTGAAGGTGGGGCAAATAAATGCAGAGATACCCGGATGCCATGTTTTCATAATGGTTTTTCTGTCCGTAAACATGATTTAGCTTCCTGTTTCTGCCACGGTAGCAAGTAGAGGTCATTTCTTGTCCTAGCTAGCTCCTTTTGACGTAATTTCCTGTTCAGATGTATGTTTAATGTTATTTCCTGTTTGGATGGATTTGTTCTGAGGTAATTTCCTTTTTTATATATATTTTCTCAAGGAATGGTATGTTCCTCTCTCCTCATTTTTAAGCAGTGGATTTCAGGGGTTTACACCAGGCAAGATTAAATCAAGATGAGTCCCTAGGCACTTCCGCACTTGGGTGTACCCTGAGCCTTGCTCCTGCACTATAGCTATGGCCTCTACCCTTCTTGGGGTGTCAGGGACCATCCACACAGGAGTGGTCTGCTGAGCTCATGTTTCACACACCAGCGCTCCTCTTTGGGCAAACTGGGGCCTCCCCTGTCTCTAGACCCAGTGTTTCTCAAACAGGGGTCGCCACTTGTGTAGGAAAAGCCCATGGCGGGCTGGGCTGGTTTGTTTACCTGCCCTGTCCGTAGGTTCGGCAGATCACGGCTCCCACTGGCCACGGATCACTGCTCCGGGTCAATGGGGGCTGCTGGAAGCGGCGGCTAGTACATCTCTCAGCCTGCGTCGCTTCCTGCAGCTCCCATTGGCCTGGAGCAGCGATCCATGGCCAATGGGAGCCGCGATCGGCTGGACCTGCGGATGGGGCAGGTAAACAAACTGGCCTAGCCCGCCGGGGACTTTCCCTACACAAGCAGCGACCCCTGTTTGAGAAACCCTGCTCTAGACCATCACCCCCTCTCTTCAGACAGGCAATAGACAACTGGTGCCTCCCCATACTGGAGGGGCACAAGGTAAATATGAGGACACATGACTGCCCCACATGTCTCCCCTGCCTAGTGACCCCTCCCATCCTGAGCCCAACCCAGGGCCACAGCACTCTTTCCACTCCACATTACCTGTGAGGGGGTGGGCTCTCTGCGCCTCCCCCCTGCATGTTCTGTTGCTCTCCTTGGTAGCTGCAGCTCCGTCCCACTCCCTGCATGGCTGCCAGGGAGAGAGGCTGAACATGAACAGGGATAGGAGGATAGAGCCCCTCTCCCTCCCTGCCCTGCATTTGACCCCCTCATACTCCCCCACGCGTTGCCTGTGCACTGGAGGAGGAAGGACTTAGCTCCCACTAGTCTGCATATAGGGCCTCTGCTGACACCATACCAGCAGTCATGATGAAGTGGTTGCCGTGAGAGTCCCCACAACACAGAATTTCTGGCTGGGGCATTTTTTCATAACCCCAAGGGCTAGAAATACATGTACTCAATGAAAGTTCAGACTGTGCCTTCATCATTTGACTAGTGCCTATGCCTTATTCCAAACCCAATTTTACTTCAGTCCCTTTGGATATTTTGGAGGTGTCCAGGAGGGAAGAATGAGAGAGAGATTATGGACATACACCCCACAAGCACTAGTGATAGCGGGTTGGTGACAAACTGTGACACTTGGTCTAATTTTGTGGCTCACTCTCCCTTTTCTTTCCTATTGTCTTCTGTCTGTCTGTCTCTCCTCTGTCTCTTCCACCAGTAGCAGCCGTATTATTACACTGATGTCCTGACTGTGGGCTGTGCTGTGGGGGTTGGCTGCTGCTTCGGGACACCACTTGGAGGCAAGTGGCTGCTCCCCTTCCTCAGGATACCTTCGTCCCAAACCCCCAATTCAATGACCATTCCCTATAGTTTCAGCCTCACCCACACTCATCCCCTGGTATGTCCTCCCCGCAGAGAGACAACCTCCAGCAGCAAGAGACTCTGCCCTGTCACTTTTGCCATCCCTTTAACTCTGCCTCCTTTGCAAAACCTTTTTGACCCAAACTTGATGGAAGCAGTGGGCAATGATGGCTGGATTGGATACTAGAAGTTCTGGGGAGATTTCCAGGTATATGTCCAGGTGATAACATCTCTGTTTCCTCTAGGGGTGCTCTTCAGCATTGAGGTCACTTCCACCTACTTTGCCGTGCGCAATTACTGGCGTGGTTTCTTTGCAGCCACTTTCAGTGCTTTCATCTTCCGAGTGCTCGCCGTTTGGAACAAGGATGCAGGTAAGGCTAGAACCATGACCACTGTGTCTGGTGCCCAGGCCTCTATTATCTACTTCATCTCCAATTTCTCCCCAAATCCAGAAATGCAGTGGGGATGTGACATTTCATCCACCATCTTCCTTGCATACTTGACAGGCAGAGAGAGGGAAAGAAAGGGGAGAGTGGCAAATTTATGTCAAAAATTAGTTAACTCCCTGATTCCTCCCAGTCCTAGGTGTGTCTGGAGTTGCCCAAAAAATTCACCATGGGGATACATGAATCCCCAAGAACCGGGAGGATTCTTGAGGAGAGAATTCACAGTTGGTCAATGTAATGTAGAGCTGCATACACAGAGACATGACATCCCAGAGCATGGAGGTGACAGTATTTACAGCCTCACACTGGGCTGTCAAGCAGAAAGGTAACAAATTGGAGGGAATTCAGACAAGTGCGATAACCAACTGATTAGGAAGCTGGAAGGACTGATTTATGAGGAAAGATTGAAAGAGCAAAATATACTGGCTAATGATGATGAAAAAAGGACAAAATAACTCTACAGGTAGTAGAAGAGGGTAAATGTATTTTCATGCAGACATTAACACCACAGAGGGTGAGGCTTCTTCAGGATGCTGCAGGGAGGTAAAGGGGAATGTTTCAGATACTGCAGTAATGAAGACAGAGAGATTAAGTAGCTGGATATGAGGAAAATATATCTTAATGTTGAGGGGCTGTTAAACTGTGCATGGTCCATCTAGTCCAGTGTCCCATCTCTGACAGTAGCCAGGACCAGCTGCTTCAGCGGAAGGTATAAGAGCACTGCAGTATGAAGATCTGCCCCCCACATTAGGCCTCATCCTAGTCCTTAGTAGTTAGAGACTAAATTATGGCCTGAAGCATGAGGTTTAATATCCCTTCCAATACTTACTGTCATTAACTATGAAACCCCTGGATATTCTTGTTAATCTTGTCCAGTCTCTTTCTGAATCTTACTAAGTGCTTGGCCACAAGTACTTCCTGGGGCAGCGATTTCCACAGTATAATCCCAAATTGGGTGGGAAAGTATTTCCTCTTGTAGTTCTGAATTTCCCACCTTTCAGTGTCATTGAATGTCGCCTTGTTGTGTTAAGTGGCAAGGAGCATAGAAGTTCTTGCTCTACTGTCTCTAGACTAGTCATTATTATTGCATAGACTTTTATCCTGTCTTCTGTTATTTGTCTCCTTTCTAAGACAGCAGTCCCAATCTTTTCAATCTCTCTTCATACAAGAATTTTTCCAGGACCTCGAACATTCTCACTGCTCTTCTCTGAGCTCTCTCTAGCTCTTCAATATCCTTTGGAGATGAGGTGACCGGTGCTGCACACACAATCCAGATGAAGTTGTACTATGTTTTATATCAAGGCATTATAATGTTCTCCATATCATTCTCCATCCCATTCCTTATGCATTCTAGCATCTTGTTTGCTTTTTTGATTGTAGCTGTACATTGAGAAAAGCTCGCCACTGCTGTTTGAAACCTGGGTCCCCTTCCTGAGTTGACACAGTTAATTTAGAACCCTATAAGATGTATAAGTTTAATTTTTTTCCCTCCACTGTGTGTTACTTTGCATTAATGAACACTGAATTTCATTTGCCACCATGTTGCTCATTCCCCTAGTGTGGTTAGGTCTCTCTGAAGTTCCTTCTAATCCTCTTTGCTCCTGACTAACTCAAATAATTCTGCCATCTTCAGATTCTGCTACTTCATTACTCACCCTCTTTTCCAGATCATTAATATATGAAACTGCACAGAACCTATTACAGAATCTTGTGGCCCCCACTGTTAACCTTTAGCCATGATCAGAACCGGTGCTAGAGTTTTTCGCACCCTAGGCGCACGGCCATTTCGCCTCCCCGCGCGCTGCTCCCGCGGCTCCGGTGGACCTGCCGCAGCCATTTCTGTGGAGGGTCCGTTGTCTGCGGCTCTGGTGGAGCTGCCACAGCCATGCCTGCGGGAGGTCCACTAGAGCCGCGTGGGACCAGTGGACCGTCCGTAGGCATGCCTGCGCAGCTCCACCAGAGCCGCGGACCAACGGACCCTCTGCAGGCACAACTGTGGCAGGTCCACCAGAGCCACCTGCCGCCTCCCCCCCACAAAATGCCTCCCCCTGAAAATCCTGGTGCCCTAGGCGATTGCCTAGTTCTCCTCAATGGAAGCGCCGGCCCTGGCCATGATGAAAATTGACCATTTACTCCCACTCTTTGCTATCAGTCCTGTAGACAGTTTTTGCTCCATGAGAACACTTCGCCTCTTACCATCTTGTGTGGGACCTTGTCAAGGGCCTTCTGAATGTCTAAATAAATGTTAACCAGCCCCTACTTTACTGACATGTTCAAAGAAGTCTAAGAGATCCATGAGACATGACTTGCCTTTGTAGAATTCATGCAGGTTACAACCTGTCAGATCATAAACTTTGTTATTGTATTTAATGATTATTTCAACCAGTTTATCAGGCATGAAGCTAAGGCTAATTCCCCAGAGCATCCCTAGAGCTTTTTTAAAATATAGGTACATTTGCTACCCTCCAGTCTTTGGAAGCAGTGACTGTTGTTAATGAGAGACAGTGTATTTTTTATTAACAACTCGTCCACTTCATCTTTAAACTATTTCAGAACTCTTGCCTGTAATCATCTAAGCCTGGTGACTTATTGCCTTTGAAATTGTCAGTTTGTTCTGGCACCTCGTCTCTGATACCTCAATCCCTGAGACCTCATCTCTAATACTAGGTAAGAGCAGATCAGGGTCAAAATCGCCCCAACATTTTCAGTAGCAAAGACAGATGCATCTTATCTTCTCAGCCAAGTCTTCCTTAAGTTTTCCCTTTAACTCCTTGGGGGTGAGCCAAGGGACCCACCAATTCTTTCTCCAGTTTTCTGCTTCCCATATACAGGTTTTCAGCTATTCGCTCTTCAAACTCCATTTTGGCCCTTCTAATTTCTCTCCCACTTACTGCCTGCTGTAGTTTGTTTTCCGGTTTACTGGCTTCACTAGGGTCAGAGGTTCAAATTTTGAAGGATTTTTGTTTGGCTTGAATAGGCTCTCAAGCCTTGCCTGAAGCTATATTTGTTTACTCCTTGCCTTCCTGGTTCTTTTTGTTCAGTGGTGCACATGTCTTCTGAGAGTACTATTGTTTCTTTAAATTGCATCCATTCCACCTGGACAGCTTTTACCTCCTTTACTTTCAAATTTAGGGCCTTTTGACTAACCATCTCATTTATTGAAGTCTCCCTTTTTAAAGTTTAGTGTCACTTTTTGGTACCTTACTTGCCTCTGGGATGTTGAGCCTTCTTATACTGTGGTCACTGTTACTTAGTGACTCAGCCACTGTCACTTTTTGAATTAGCAACTCTGTTTCATAAGAGTAAACTGGGAATAACCTCTCTTAACTTGTGGTCTAGAACTAACTGTTCCAAGAAGCATTCACTCCAGTGTCAAGAATTTGGTCATGTTGTGCTATTTGACCAGTTTATATGTAGGTAGTGTGACAAAGTTCCTCCTCTACCTTGGTGGGTCCTGCGCTTATTGGAGGATTTGTTCACCTCAGTGATCTTCCCCTCTTGTGGAACCCACAGTCTGGGTCAGCTCCTCCTGTGTCTGATCAGGAGTTGGGAGGTTTGGGGGGAACCCAGGCCCGCCCTCTACTCCGGGTTCCAGCCCAGGGCCCTGTGGATCGCAGCTGTCTATAGTGCCTCCTGTAACAGCTGCATGACAGCTACAACTCCCTGGGCTACTTCCCCATGGCCTCCTCCAAACACCTTCTTTATCCTCACCACAGGACCTTCCTCCTGGTGTCTGATAACGCTTGTCCTCCTCAATCCTCCAGCAGTACACTCTCTCACTCTCAGCTCCTTGCCTTCTTGCTCCCAGCTCCTCACACACACTGCTCCTCCTCTGGCTCCTCCCTGCCTGACTGGAGTGAGCTCCTTTTTAAACCCAGGTGCCCTGATTAGCCTGCCTTGATTGGCTGCAGGTGTTCTAATTAAAGTAGCTATCTCTACTGCCTTCTAGAAAGATCTTAATTGGCTCCAGGTGCCTTGATTAACCTGGAGCAACTGCCATTTGGTTACCAGGGTATTAGGAATTTGTTTAGCCTGGAGCTAACATACCTGTTTCTCAGTACTTTACTGTAGCCATCTGGCCTTGCCCCATCACAGTAGCTAAAGTCCCCCCATTATCACCTGCATCCGACGAAGTGGGTATTCACCCACGAAAGCTCATGCTCCAATATGTCTGTTAGTCTATAAGGTGCCACAGAACTCTTTGCTGCCCCTTTATCACCATTTATTAGGTTTTCCTGCCTCTGATCTCTCTCCACATTGTGCACTCAATTTCCTTTGCTTGATCCGGAGGCCAGTAGTACATTCTTACATTTTGGGATTTGTATCCCTAGAGATTTAGCTTTGTGGTGCTGTCCACTCTACATTTGTATCTCATCAGATTCTATGGAAACCTTTAGACACAAAGCTACTCCCCCACCTCTTCAGCCTAGTTTGCCTTTTCTGTGTAGTTTATAAACAGATATTGCAGTATCACATGAATGTCTGTCATTCCAACATGTTTCCATAAAGCCTATTGTATCAAAATCCTCATCTGCTGCAAGACCTTCTGAGTTCACTGATTCTAGCTTTTGAACGCCTTGCGTTTGTACCAGTATATAGATATCTATAGTTTTAACTCTTGGGTAGGTGGCGCCAAGGGAAGAAGTGGAAACCCATCACCTGAGTCATTTAAAACTAAAGTGGAACACAGTGAGGGTGGGGGAGCAGAAGGGTAGGAAGGGGCTGGTGGATACGATGAGACCTAATTGGTCTCTTCCCTCTCTGATTTCTATGACCGTGATAATTACTTCTGTACCTCTTATGAGAACTAGGTAAATGCAGAGAGGAGCCCAGCTTTGTCCCCATGGGGTGATCTTGTCAGTTTGTGACAGGGATGATCTTATCAGGGGCTGACTGAGATACAGTGACTAGAAAGGAAAAGTCCCATTTATCTTCTGAGGATAAGAAACTATTCACAAGCAGAAAACTTTGACAAACTGAAGTTAGATTGAAAGTACATCACTTCCATTAACCCTCTACCCTCCCTCTCCACATAAATTAAAAGAACATTAAGGGTACAAACTGAAGCACTCAAAACGCAGGAAATGCCCAAGTTAAAGCTGTTTGCACACACTTAATTTGGCGTGTGCATTGCCATGAAGACTTTAATTACCCAAGCCCATGCTGCTATTTCCCCACAGATCCTATCTCATATTCTCATTCAGTAATGCAGACTGGACTTTCTCACCCTTTTTTCCCCCTTCCCATCTCTTGCTCTCTCTTCTCTCATACAGTCACCATCACGGCCCTGTTCAGAACTAACTTTCGAATGGATTTCCCCTTTGATCTGCAGGAGCTGCCAGCCTTTGCTGTGATAGGGTAAGTCCAAAGGGATTCAACAAATTGCAGTGCTAAACTGATATCAAGCGGACTCCATTGCAAATCTTCACATAAAATGGAGTGACAGTCTGTTTAGACCATAGAACTCTTTCTAGAGGCTTGCCCTTAGAGATATTGCAACACAACCACTTTTGAGTGGTCATGGAAACCCAGTCCCAGTTCTTTAACTGCTCACAGGTTCTGAACTCAGTGCCCATTCGAAGAGCGCAGAAATCCAGTTCAGGTTCTTCACCTTCTTTTGGGAGGCTGCACCCAAATCCATTCTAGGGGGATACAGAACTGCAGTGGGATTTTCAAAAGCACCTAATGTCTGCACTTCAAACTGGAGGTGTACCTTCCAGTGTGAGGAGATATATCCATGCTAGTGTAAGGGACTGTTTTATTAACATTCAGTGGGGGTGTTTTGTTGGCTAGCTCCCAGTACCAAAAGGGGAAGGTCAATTGGAAATCAGGACCCTGAGACTGACAGTCCCCAGGGGCAATGGGGAGAGGCCAGTGCTCCAGGTCAGCCTGATTGATAGGGCAGGCAGGCTAATCAGGGAGTCAGAAGGCCAGGGGGGTCCTGTCCTCTGTGTGTGCTGGAATTGCCTGGGTGAGACAGAGTGGGGCCAAGCTAAGGAAAGAGCAGACCCTATGCTGGTAGCAGGGCTGCAGCCACAGAGCCAAAGGGGCCAGAGAAGCAGCCCAGGGGGCTGAAGGCAGAGAAGCAGCATCAGTGCTGAGTCAGAGTGGAGCCAGAGCTAGAACAGTGGAACTGGGGCTGGAGCTGGAGCAATCTGAAGCCCTGTGCAGTGAGCAACTGGGGCCAGCCAAGGGGGGACCCTGGGCAAAGGCCCCAGTGCAGATAAACACCCCCAACCAAGAGTCCTTGCAGGCCAGACTGGTAGGGGGATCTTAACCCAACGGGGGGCTGACACTGGGAAGAAGGATCCCACCACCCAAAGCCTGAAGGTGTGTGGCCACCACCAAAGCAAGTGTCCAACGCACAGCATCCCTGCAGCACAGCCAGGGCCTGAGAAGGAGGCCTGGGACCTACAAGAAACAGACTGTGAACTGACAGTCCAGAGACACTGTTTGTAATGTTCCCTGCCACAGAGAGGGATAATGTGTTTTCCTTTAAGCTTTCCCATTTTTCCTTACTCCTTTTTTAATTAATTGCTGATTAAATGAATTGTGTTTGCTTTAAATTGTATGTAATGATCAGTGGGTCAGGGAAATGTCCAGTGCAAAAAAGAGTACCCAGAATGGGGATACCCTCGCCCCTGTCCTAGGTGTCCACAGAAAGGTTAGGGGTTGAGCCCCCCAGGAATCCTGGGCCCATCCTTTTTGAGGTTACAAGGACTCTGCCACACAGGAGAGCGGAAGGGGAGCCCTCAAGGGCAGGGAGGCCTCTAGGTAGTGGGAGCGAGGACTCAGATTCTTCTGCTAGCCCATTTCGCTGGAGTAGTGGATAAGCCAGGAAAGTTCCCCGCAATAGGGGAACCATTCCCCCACTTACACGAGGTCTGACTTAGCTAGCACACTAAAAATAGAGTGTAGCTGCAGGCATAAGGGATGGAACGGGCTAGCTGCTTGAGTCCGTATGTACCCATCTGAGATACTAGGCACATACTGGGGGCAGCTAGCCTCTCCTACTGCTCATGCCCATCCATGCTGGAACTAGGGGCGCTGAAGTGGTTCCCATCATATACAGGGTTTACAGTTGAGTTCAATGGCTCTCAGCACCCCCACTACACAAATTGTTCCAGCACCTCTGGCTGCGCCACTGTGGCAACACTCTATTTGTAGAGCACTAGCTCTGATATGTATACCCAAGCTCAAATTTACACCTCTAGCTCACAGTGCGGACATACCCATAGTAAGCTAGGAACACAAGTCCCACTAAAAGTCACTTTTGAAAATCCCACTCATCCAGTTTGTTCTCCTGCTTCTAAGGCTGCCTTTCAAAGGTTCACTCACTCACTGACTGTAGGTGAGTCCATTTGTTTGGGTGTGCAAGGGGAAATTGGCTCTTTAACTTTGAAACTGTAGGACTGTGACAGCTCCTGCAGCTGCCTTTTGAACTGCTTCAGACTGTAGTTCTGTTCTTCTCCAACATCACCTCGCTACTGGGAAAGGGGTGTACTGATGGGACATGAAAAAAAACCTTCTGAGGCTGAAAAGGAACATCAGAAATCACAGCGATGGGTGTGGTATAAAGGGAGACAACAATCGCCTCTGGGGGAAGCCAGATTCCACCTTGGAACTCACAAGCACTCACAAAGCTCATTGCAGCTTAGCTTTAATCCGCCACTCATTTAGAAATGCATTCTCCCCACCCTAGCAAATTCCCGCCTCTCCCTCTCTCTTCCTTTCCAGCCAGCATCTTTCCTCACTTTCAGGCAGCACAAAAAAGACACAAGTCCAGGCAACATGGGTGAACAGATTTTGTTTTCCTGGGCTTGTAAATGTACAAAACTGTTCTAAGAGGAGCAACACCTCCCCTCAGTGCCAGGGTGGTGGGGAGGAGAGCACAGAAGTCCACTTCAGATTAGAGAGAGCACCACCTGAGTCCACCACAGGAAATTTGTTTTCTATTAAAACCAGAAAATAAACAAATGTTACATACATAGTGTAGACAGCACATGTGATTTTATTTTGTCTCATGCTATTTGGCACATCTGTTAAAACACCAGGTCCTGGAGTTATATAATTTCACAAGAATTTCTGCTTTTATTGAACTAAAGTAAGTTTCTAGCCATTGTGATTTCAAAGAAAAGCTTGAAAAGGCACCTGAGTGAACTTCAAAGGCTTCAAAACTGAAAGGCCAAGAAATACAGCTCCCCTGTTTATTGCTTTAAAATCTCATGATTTTTAAGCCAATCTCAAGATTTTTGGGGCCTGACTCATGAGTTTTGAGTGCTTGGGATTGGCAGTAAGATTACATTTTCCTTGTGGCTATATCCAGAAAATATTTTAGACCTAGGTTAAAGGTCTGGTGGTAAAAATATTTCTCTCTTGAGTAAAGGCAACTGGTCAACATTTTCAGAACAAAACACTTTTTAATTGAAAAATGGTCTTATTTTAAGAATGAATATTTTAGTGAAGGTTTCCTGATTAGGGTTTTTTTTCTTTTGAAAAATATGGACACACGCTGTATGTGAAACACTCAGTGGCTGGTGTTTTTGTCTTTATTTTGTGTAGGGCTGTTGGTGTTTGTGGTGTGGCCCATGCAGCTTGGCCAGAGGTTCTTTGTGGCCTGTGCAGCCAGTTAGGCCCAGTGGTTGATTGCGGGTGGTTTTTGTTCCCATTACCAGTTTTGATTGGTGGGGCCAGTCACACGGCTGGAATTTTTCAAAATGACATGTATCTTTTTGTCAGTTTTCAGTTTTGAAATAAAAAATAATATTTGGAATGACTGAGTTGGAAATTAAAAAGCCAAAAAATCCTATAGAAAATTTCATAAAATGAAAAATACATCAATTTTGAAAATGCATGCAATGAAAAGTGAGTTCTTGACGATATCTTGTGCAATGAATTCCCCAGCTTAATTATGTGCTGTGAAAACAGAATTTCCTTTTACCAGTTTCCAGCGTGTTGCCTTTTAACTTTATTGGGTGAATGAGATGCAACCCTGCCTATCAGGTTACGTTCCCTGGTCCTGATTACAGCAGGAAGTACAGAGGCCAATGCTAGCACAGAGAATCCATCACACTTTTTGGTTAAATAATGAATAATTAGGAACATAGGCTTCAGTTCAGCAAAGCACTTAAGCACGTGCTTACCTTGAAGAACGTGAGTGGTACCATTACTTTGCTGAATCAGGGCCAGAGTCCCTGTATACGCCATATGACCGTATTTCCTGGTCCAATCTGACTTCTCAATTTTTCTGACCATATTGGTCCTCCACCTTGGCCCGGATCCCCTCTGTCATCCCCCAGTTAGATCTGTCAGACTCTCATAATTTCTTACACCTCTCCCATCACCCTGGTCTTTGAGCAACTAGTTGGTTGCTTGTACACATAGATACAGTGATGTGCAGTGTGGTTGGTCTCCATCTTGGTAAATGCCAAGTGGAACCTCTGACAAGTCTTATATCCCACTGTTGAGCAAAAGCGGTATCCTCTCCATTGCATTGGATCCCTGCAACCAACGTAACACAGACTGACTGTGGGGGTTTTCCATGGGGCAGTGGGGTGTGTGTGCCTCCAGAAACATCTTTGGAGACCTCTGTAACAGATGGCACCCTCCAAAAAAATAAATAAAAAGCTGGAAAGCAGCAGACAGAAGACTGGAACACCCTTGGGAGTTTCCTGTGCCACATAAGGCTGGATGTCCCCTTCTAACACATGTTCTGGATCCCCTTTTGGACATGGGAAGGTTTAAGTTATAAAGTGGGGGAGAAGGGGGTTCAAATACATTTTTCTCCCTTTACCAGAAACCCCACTGACATCAGTAAATGGCTGCTCTGACTGAGATACGCAGCCTTAGGTGCAAACTTTGATTCTGCCCTTTTGTTGCCATTTAAAAGGCCAGGTGAATATCCACATGTGTAAAATACTTAGGCATTATTCCCTGATGGATAAGTGGCATTTTGTTTACTGTGCTTCATGTCTTTTTATTTCATTTCCTCCACTTTAGGATCTGTTGTGGGTTCCTTGGAGCCTTTTTCGTTTACCTCAATCGCCAGGTGGTTCTGTGTGTCCGACGGCATGCGGCTCTGAGCCAATTTCTCACCAAATAGTGAGTGTGCTTGAACAGCAGTACTCTGCCTTAGAGGCCATTACCCGTCCTGACACTGGATAATACCTGTGGAGTTAGGTGCTACTCAGTATTAGTAAGAGTATCAGAATCTGGCCCAAAGAGTCTAATTCAGGGGTGGGCAAACTTTTTGGCCCGAAGGCCACATCGGGGTTGTGCAACTGTATGGAGGGCCAGGTAGGGAAGGCTTTGCCTCCCCAAACAACTTGGCCTCCACCCCATATCTGCC
>NC_133769.1:151613846-151666546 GCF_003597395.2 Chelonoidis abingdonii | reverse complement strand
TAAGTTCACACCCTACCCCCTCCTGGAATCCCACCCCCTTGTCCAACCCCCCCTTCTCCCTGTCCTCTGACTGCCCTCCTGACCCCTATCCACATCCCCGCCCCTTGACAGCCCCCCCGGGACTTCCACTCCCAACCCTCCCTGTTCCCTATCCCCTGACTACCCCCCTAGAACCTCCGCCCCATCCAACCGCCCCTTGCTTCCTGACTGCCCCCCAGGATCCCCTGATCCCTTCCCCAACCTCCCCGCTCCTCGCCACTTTACCAGCAGCAGGAGCTCGCAGCCGTGACACCTGGCCAGAGCCAGCTGTGCTCCCCACGCTGCCCAGCAAGAGCGGTGGGCCAGAGCATGGCCCATGCAGCGGTGTGGCTGCGGGGGAGGGGAGATAGTGGGAGAGGGACCAGGACTAGGCTCCCTGGCTGGGAGCTCAAGGGCTGGGCAGGATGGTCCCACGGGCTGGATGTAGCCCACAAGGCATAGTTTGCCCACATCTGGTCTAATTCATGTGAAGATATTTTTATCTGCAGGGAAGAAATTCTCTTCTGGGCTGAATTTCTGTCTTTACAAGCCATAAACAGGTTCTTCGTCCAGGAGAGACCGTCTAACATCTCCCTGCAATTTTTATTAGGAGGAGAAAATATAACTGATTAGACAGAAAATGTTCTTAAAGTAGAAAATCAATAATTTCTTCATAAAAGCCACAGTTTATTTTTAGAATCTGTCAAGGAGAAAATGCCAGTTGAAATCTGACCCAGTATTTCAGTTTTGTAAAACAAAAATTTATAAAATTAAGGTTGACAGAAATGTTTCCACGTTAAAAAAAAATCCCAGTGAAAAAGTGTTTTTTTTAAAAAAACAAACAATTAAACACTGCTATCTATCTATCTATCCATCTATCTCAGAGCAGGCAGGTATCTGCGTATATAAAACATCATTAAATATCAGTAAAGTTGCTTATCAACATAACCTCAAAAAATGAGACATGGACACATATAGGATCCAAACAGTTTCCCACTACCATGCAGCCCTTCATCATTTACTGCAATTTATGCTGCTGATACAACCTAACCTTTGCAACATCCTTCTGTTCTCTAACTGAGAGAATCTCTGGGCTATATATAGTATTGATTTTAAATAGTTTTCTACATAGATGATAAAGATTTCAAACACACATGTAATTATACATGCAAAGTAAATACATAACCATAGATTCCAAAGTTTAGCCTCCCCTCTTGAAGGACATACAGAAAATCCTTTAATATTCTTCTCCTCTTTCTCTCCAGGAGCACTCTACTTCCCCTTGCACCTCTAGGGTGCAGGTAGAACCTGTTGGGCAGGAGTGAAAAAGGAAGCAAATCTTTCCTTCCCTTTAATTGTTCAGCTCTTTAGCATTGTTACAATCTGGTCAAGGGTGAAGAGACATTACTGGACCTGTAGCCTACCGTGATGTCTCACTAATGCGGGGCAGCCTGAGACGAGGAGCTCTGCGAAATTTATTGTGGAGACGCACTAGATAGAGGGGGTTGTGAAGAGAGACAACTAAAAGGGATTTGACACCAAAATCGAGTATGGCTGAGAAGGCAGCCTGGGAGAGTTCTGTGAGTGCCAGAGGCCAATATTACATGTGTGGCAGTGAATATTTCAGTGAGTTGCTATAGTGTTTTTTATAGCTTGCACTGTTCCTTCGGACAGAATTACAATGGATCACCTCTTTTGTAAAGTCTTTCCTATGTTCTGGACCCCGCGGACCCACCAAGGGAGCGGGGCCATGGGCTTCCTGCGCTCCGGCCAGGGGAGCGAGGCCATGGGTTTCCTGTGCTCTGGCCGAGGGAGCAGGGTGCAGGCTTGCCGTGCTCCTGCCCGTGGCCACGCTCCCCCAGCCGGCGCACGGCCAGCCCAATGGACCCGCTCCCCGGGCTGGTAATTTCGTGGCATTTTCTAGTTCATTTTTCATAGCACTCTTGAAAAAAAAAAAGTACTTCACCGGAGCTTTTTCAAAAGCCTCAGTGAAGGGGCCTTGAAGAGGAAACCGCACCCTCTGCTGGTTCCTAGGAAAAACTCTCTCCATCATGCTATAAGACTTTCTAGAGGTCCATGGACTCTAATTGTACTTCATACAGTTCCAAAGTGCATAATTTACTGGGTTTACACTCTGGGTTTCACTTAGACACCTATGTAGTGGAGTCTGAGTTTGAACTGTAACATCTGTCCATGTGTCTGTATACACAGCTATAGAACCATTTTAATAGAGTTATGGGTAAACTGCTGCTGGCAGTATTAGCCTCTCTATCCAGGCACAGAGAGCTTTTGAAATCATTACTCTCTGGAACGAAGTTTCATAGGCTCATTCTCGTCCCTGAATTTAATTCATTTATGGAAAATTCTTCTGCCTTTTTGAGTTCCCCCTTCCTAGTAGAAAATAAAAAGGGTTATTACATTTTTTCAGGTACTTGCTATACTTGAATTCTTTAAAAACAGCCTATTCTGCTAATGTAAACTCTTGAGGGACTTAATCTCAGTCGGGACAGAAGTTTTTGAAACACTTGAGCAAATTGGGTGTAGAAATAAAGTGCTAAAAGTGCTATTCTGCCTTACATCAACCCAAATATTGCATCCCTGAGAACAAACAGTGAAACTGATTCTGTTGATGTTCTTGGTCCCAGCTGAAAGGCATATTAAAAGGGAAGATAACAAAGAGCTTTAAAATAATCAGAGGGGTAGCCGTGTTAGTCTGGATCTGTAAAAAGCGACAAAGTGTCCTTTGACACCTTATAAACTAACAGAAGTATTTAATCCTGAGCTGAGGGTGTCAGATTTGTAAATGAACTGAAGTTCAGCACTTTCCTCTTTGGAGTCTGGTCCTGAAGTTTTTTTGCTGCAGGATGGCTACCTTTAAATCTGCTATTGTGTGTCCAGGGAGGCTGAAGTGTTCTCCTACAGGTTTTTGTATATTGCCATTCCTAATATCTGACTTGTGTCCATTTATCCTTTCATAAGACACTTTGTCGCTTTTTACATATTCCCCACGTAAAAGGATAAATGGACACAAATCAGATATTAGGAATGGGAAATTGACCCCATCAGCTCAGGATTAAACAAAGACTGTGACTGGCTAGCCAACTACAAAATCAATTTCTCCTCCCTTGGTGTTTACACCTCAGCTGCTAGAAGAGGGCCTCATCCTCCCTGATCGAACCAACTTGTCATCTCTAGACTGATTCTTGCCTCCATATTTATACCTGCCTCTAGAAATTTCCACCACATGCATCTGACGAAGTGGGTATTCACCCACAAAAGCTCATGCTCCAATATGTCTGCTAGTCTATAAGGTGCCATGGGACACTTTGTCGCTTTACAGTAATGACATTTGTGCAGGACATTTTGAAATATCTTTCAGTTCTAATAAATCCTAAATTATTATTACCAACACAGAGAAAGAAACATGTCTGTTTGCAATATGTGGGTTTTAACTGAGCATTGTTCATTTAAAGAAAAAATAAAATATTGTATTGCCTCCTAAATTTTTTAAGGGCCTTATCCTGTGAGTTGCTGAATGGTCTCAACAGCTAGCAATTTGCAGGTCTGAGCAGTGAGAAGCTCCTAGTTAAAGGAAAATGGTGACATTTCCCTTTAAGTGTCAAAAGAACTGGCTGCATAGAACATTAGGGTTGGAAGGTACCTCAGGAGGTCACTTAGTCCAACCCCTTGCTCAAAGCAGGGCTAATCCTGAGACTTTGAAATGGCCCCCTCAAGGATTGAACTCAAAACCCTAGAGCTAGTAAAGCTAATGCTCAAGCTACTGAGCTATCCCTCTCCCCAAGCTAGTACTAACCTGTGTTTAATACTAAAAGCTGCATGGGAGGAATTCAGACAAGTGTGATGAATAACAATATCTTGCACTGAAATCATATTTTTGCCCCAAAGGATTCCATTGCCTCAACTTTACATCTCAGCTAAACAACATACTTCCTTTTAGTACCATGTTAGGGCATTGGGATTAGTACCGATTCATCAGGGAGAGCATCCTCCCCACTACTGAGCCACCCTCCCCAGTTCCTGCAGCACAGCACCCCCTGGCACCTTGGGGCCAATGCTGGCTCAGAGAGGAGAGCATCCCCTAGTGAATTATCCTCTGTAGTCTGTCTAGCACCTTAATTGTTGACTCTTCTGCAAGCATTATGAACATAAGAACAGCCATACTGGGGCAGAACAATGGTCCATCTAGCTCAGTATCCTGTCTTCTGACAATGACCTGTGCCAGATGCTTCAGAGGGATGAACAGAACAGTGCAAATTATTGACTGATTTCCCAGGCCCACTGCTGCTTGTATGATCTGACACAGTCACAGCCAAGGAAACAGGACTGCAGGAAAATAACAAACTGTAATATTGTGTTCAACTTCTTTCTTTCTTGTTTCAGTCGCCTTGTATACCCAGGAGTTATAACCTTCCTTATAGCAACGGTGACCTTCCCGCCGGGGTTCGGGCAGTTCATGGCTGGAGAGGTAAGAGTAGTTATAAAGGAGTAAATGTGTGATTCTGAAAGAAACACATGTAACCGTCTCCCTAATCCTGAGATCAACAAACACACACCATGGTGAGTGAGAAGGACTCTGAGGTGTCCCCTTCCGAAATCTCTCCCTGCCTCCTGCTCGGGAAGAGTTTGACCTCTCCTGGGCTGGAAGGAGAGATTTCTCTGACAGTAATAATCTCCATGCTCCCCTTCAGGCAGATCTGGGGAAGGTCCCTCCACTGCCACCTAGGGGGTTTAGGTGGGGAAATTTAACCCCTTGAACATTATAGGAGATTAACTAGATTCTCCTCCAGCCAAAGCCCTCTCTCTTTTCTGAGCAGGTTAACTCTTCATATTCTAGAAGGAAATATCCAAAGAGAATCAAATGTGGGGATCCTCTCTGGTGGGGAACCTGGGTATAACACTGACCCCATTTAATCTTTTGAGAATCACTGACAGTTTTTGTCCCTTCTTTCTTTGTAGTTGATGCCAAGGGAAGCCATCAGCTCCCTGTTTGATAATTACACCTGGGCAAAGCACATGGGGGACCCACAAATGCTAGGGAAATCTGCCATCTGGATCCACCCCAAAGTCAGTGTCTTCGTCATCATCCTGCTCTTCTTCGTCATGAAGGTAGGAAGCCCACCCATCCTGGACTGTCTCCCCTCTTGTGGGGGTCAGAGCTCTTGACACCACCCTGCTGTTTGTAAAGTGCTTTAGATCTGCTGATGACAAAGTTCTACCCAGAGAAGAGATTGAGACTGAAAGAGAAAAAGACTCCAAAATAGGACCTAGCAAGAATGAGATTTCCTTACAGAAAAATAGTGATGAGGACAAACTGTGTGTTATCCTGGAGGAAGGAAGAGAGACAGCATCCCCCAGATCAGGACTGGACAATAATGGCCAGTGGGCGCAGGGATCCCAATACATTATCCTGGGCAGACTGTATGTACTTCCAATGGATGCTAACAGGTTCGGCTTCTTTGGTAATGCTGGGATGGCTTGTCATGCAGATAAAGGGTTTTTTATTTGAACTGAGAGATGGTGGACCATGGGGAGTAGCGGTGCAGTGTACATCTGATCTGTAATGCAAGAAACAGTATCCTTCCAGAGTCATGTGAATGTTCCCATATAGTGTGATAGGTCATTCCTGCCTTTAGATTCTTTGCTGCTGTGACAAACTGCTAGATTAGCTGTTTCAGGCTGCTTATTTTGCTGTTGGTTTGTGTTAAAGAGGAGCAGGCTACGCAAAGAAGCCCTACCTCTGTGGCTCTGGCCAAAGGTTGGGCCTGATCATGGGTGGCGCGTGAACCGCCGGGTGGGGAAGGCTAGCCCCAGCCTCCCCCTTCCGCCCGAGGCACTGCCCCTTCCGCCCCACCTCCACCACAGCCACCCATCCCAGGCCCAAAGGAGTGCTGGGAGGGCAGGCGGCACAGCTCCAACCTCCCCAGTGGAGCACTGGAGGCTGAAGGACTGGAGCTGCATACAGAAAGCAGTGGTAAGCAGGGGGTGGGGTCACACCTGGCTGTTTGGGGAGGCAAAGCCTCTCCCAGTCTATGCGACCCGCCGCCCATGGGCCTGATTCTCCACTGCATTGCATCTTGGCCCCTATACTCAGCTCCATATGGGCTGAGTTTGGCACTACTCAGTGGAAAGGGAGCAGAGCTGGTTGCACTCCTCTGTTGCAGCTCCCCAGATTCTGGGACCAGCCAAGACTCTGTGTTATAGTAGCCACAGGGCTGCTGCCCCAAGGGCCCATTGCAGCAGCCAAGAATAGCCAGAGTGTGGAGGTGCTCAGGTCATGGCTGCTATCCCCTAGCATGTCGCTACACTAGAAGCTGTAGAGCTGTTCTGCAGGCTCCATACCACTTGGAGGTTCTCCATCTGCTGGGGGTTTGGCTGGATCTACTGGCTTCATGGCCCTTTTTACATCAACTACCCTGCACAAAGCTGCCCTTGAAAGGCACTCAGCAACTACATGATGCAGAGTGTGTCACACCCACTCTCTGAAGCACTTACTGACTTTCAGTTCTCCTAGAGGAAATTCAAGGTGTTCCTCTCTGGATACCATTGAGATTGCCTCTCTCCCTAGGAACAGTACCACTTCAGCAGCTGAGATCTGCTGGGCCGCACCTGCTGAGATTCCCTTGATGTGAGCTCTCTGGGGACGGGTGGCAGTCTTCTCTGTGGAGCCCTCAGTGGTAGAATCCACTCACCCTTTTAATCTGACGAAGGCCAAGGGTGTTGGTCGTCAGGGCATGGGACAAGGCTGGTCTGTTTCCTGAGGAAGGTGACTGTGAAATTAGCCAGGGAGAGGTTTTAGGGGTTCCCAGTTCCAGCGTGATAGTTTGTTGCGACTCTGCCAGAAGTTGTGGCCTGCACTATTTTATAAATAAGTAAAACTTTCTGCGGCAAGGGAGGACCCCATCTCTGTGGATCAAAGGGAAGGTAATTCTCCATGTTCATCCCATCCCTTACGGATTAGCTTCCCCACCAGCACAACAGTCCCTGGAAAGCTCTGTGCAGTAGACAGTCTCTGGAAGTGTTGATGGTTTGCATGAATTTCTCCCACTCTCCTCTGCTCCCCACATTCCCAGCTGCCCTTGGTTTTCTTGCTGAGTCTGTCAGATTCCCCCAAAGGCATTTCCTCATAAGAAGGCAGGCTGGAGGCTGTGGTGCAGCTGCAGGAGATGCTGTTACAGCACACTAACTATCACCCCATATCCCTCTGTCCTAGTTCTGCATGTCTGTCGTCGCCATTACCATGCCGATACCTTGTGGAGGTTTCATGCCTGTTTTTGTACTGGGTGAGTTTTAACCTCCTTCTTGGGCTTCTCAGAAAGAGAGGGAGAGAAATTATCATTGACAGGGAAACAGAGGGAGCAAGCTCACAATGGTGTTTCTAAGAGGGAAATCAGATCATGGCTCCCACAAGCTGTCTATGAGGAACTTCATTAACAGTCCAGTTGCCCAGCCTCTGACCTTCTGCTCCTCTCTCTTTCTTCCCAAACTCACAAATGCTGATCTGGAAATTCCTGCAGTTTCTCCACATAATGGACTGTGCACTGCAAACAACATACATAGTTACTAGATAAACCAGACCCAGGGTCAGGACTTGAACCCTGACACTTCAGTTCCAAAAGCTCAGGTCCCTGCTTCTTGAGCTGAAGAAAAGCTCTCCTAACTGGTACTAATAGTAGGCCCCCCGTTGTCTCTGTGGCCCCAGCTATAAGACAGCAACATCAAGCCTTCACTCAGAACCAGTACGTTATAGCCTCAGCCATGGTTTGTTCAGTGACTCGTGACAAGTGGTTGATGACTGATTAATGATTGTTAATCCTAAAACAGAAAATAAATGTTAAAATGTCATTAGTATTGAGAGTACATATTAGTCCAGTAGAACCTCAGAGTTACGAACACCAGAGTTACAAACTGATCACTCAGCCATACACCTCATTTAGAACTGGAAGTACACAATAAGGCAGCCGCAGAAACAAAACAAAAAAAGCAGATACAATACCAGTACTGTGTTAACTGTAAATGACTAAAAACATGTTTAAAAAGGGAAAGCATCATTTTTTTCTTCTGCTTAGTAAAGTTTCAAAGCTGTATCCAATCAATTCAGCTGTAAAATTTTAGAACAACCATCATGTTTTATTCAGAGTTACGAACATTTCAGAGTTATGAATCACTTCCATTCCTGAGGTGTTCATAATGCTGAGGTTCTATTTTAATTTAGAGTAAAATGTTGTAATTATTCCCAAACCAAGCATTGAAATGCCAGGAAATTCAGTTATGATTGTATTAAAAGATATCCAAACATGTCTGGACATGCAGTTTGGACACCCTTAACTTTGCACTATATAGACACCATTTAAAATACGATCCAAAAATCAGTTCGGTCCAGTCTGGGACCACAGACTCATAGTAATCATAGTTGTATGGTCATTGCATGGTGTCACTACAGGGCAGAGTTAAGGTTATTGAGGTGGCTTAACTGTGCCTTTTCAGACTTGAACATATTTGGATTTATTTTAAGTGTAAACTTAGCTCTGGATTTCTATTTCTGTGTTTGGGGATAAATACACCTTCCCTGGAGTGGTTTTTGCCCTTTTATTGCTGATACAAAATCTCTCTCTTAACTCCATCATAACGTAGTTTTTGTTTTAACATATAAGCTCTAGTAAATTACCAATGGCTTTTATCAGCAAAAATCACACATATTCCCTTCTCTGAAGAGCACAGCCATTTTGGGTGGATGGGTCTTAACCAGTGACTTCATGTGATGCTTTCCAGGGGCCGCATTTGGCCGTCTCATTGGTGAAATCATGGCATCACTCTTCCCTGATGGGATCCTCTTTGATGGCATGGTTTACAAAATCTTACCTGGAGGATACGCCGTCATTGGTGAGTCTCCACGTTTTTCTTTTTCCTATCCCTGCCTGCACAAATCCACTGGTCCACATGACACCGTCTTTCCTCTCCCCCCACAACTGGGAAAGGTGCAGCAGCCCTGACAGGAGCAGTGAGCCACACCGTCTCCACAGCAGTGATCTGCTTTGAGCTGACGGGTCAGATCTCCCACATCCTGCCCATGATGGTTGCTGTCATCCTCGCCAACATGGTGGCTCAGAGTTTGCAGCCCAGTCTCTATGACAGCATCATCCAGATGAAGAAGCTGCCTTACCTGCCCGACCTGGGCTGGAATTACATAAGGTATGGTACCACCAGTGGGGATTGGGGAGAGGAGGGGAAACACAGCAGAAGAAATGGCAATGAGAAACAAAGGGGTATAGGCTTGGCCACAAAGAAATGGAGGAGGGATGTGGGGTGGCAGATACATAAATAGAGTGGGAGGAGGCTGTGAAACAGCAGGAGGGCAGTGGAGAAGGAGGGGCTCATCCATGATGGGAGGGAGCAGAACCTTGCCTGAGTGGAAACCCAGTTGGTTTGTGGAAGGTTTCACTTCCCCTGTAGTTACTCCCACTTGCGAGTATGTATCTGGCTGTATAAAGCACACATCTGAAAGGAGCTCTTGTTTTGTTTTCCTCTTTGGGAAGTTTTTCTTTTAGACATATTTCAATGATATGTTAACCCCTCTCTTTATTTTCTTTGTTCCTCTAGCAAATACAACATCTTTGTTGAGGATATTATGGTCTGTGATGTGAAATTCATCTCCTCTACTTGTACATACCAGGACCTGCAGACCCTGCTTCAGAGCACAACTGTCAAGACCTTGCCTCTAGTGGATTCACCAGGTAAGCAGTATGGGGAATCTGACCTTTTCTGAAGCTTGCCTTAGTTGAAAGAGTCTGTCTCCGGAGGTATGTAGTTTGGAAAATAGGGAACCAGCCTGGGAAACCAGAGACGTGACCCTAGCTCTGCTGCTGATTTGTTGTATGGCCTTGTCCAAAAAAACACCACTCTCTCCGTTCCTCAGGGCTAATGTGGCCAGTTTGGGTAGGAGCATTGGCTCACACACATCCTTCGACTGGCTCCCCATGTTATCTCCTCCTGCAGAGTCCATGATCCTGCTGGGCTCAGTGGAGCGGTCAGAGCTGCAGGCCCTTCTCCAGAGGCATATTGGCCAGGAGCGGCGCCTGCGCATCATCAAGGAGATGGAGCAGAAGCTGGCTGAGGCACCCTACGATGGTCACAGCAAAGGCCAGTGCACAGCCATGTCCAGCTGGAAGCGCGAATCTTTTGCTTTCGTGGATGAGGATGAGGATGAAGAGGAGAAGACTGAGGTAAGCAGGAGGTGGGGGTAGGGAAGAGACTGAGGTGAGGAGATGCGGAGGAGAGAGAGAGTCCTGGTCTACACTAGAAACTTATGTCTGTACTATGTCCCTGGGAGGGATTCTCCCATCGCTGGCATAGCTACTGCTCTCGGGGAGGTGGAGTACCTACACTGAGGGGAGAGTTTCTCCCGATAGCATATGCAGCATCTTCACTATGCGCTACAGCAGCACTGTATGCATACACGAGCCCTGAGAAACAGAGAGGCACTGGGAAAGAGAGGGAAAGGAGCTATTCAGAGTGATTCTTGTTTTATTTCCTTTCTTTCGGTAGCCACCTCAGCAACCTTCTCCTGCTCTGAGTCACCCTGAGGAACCCAATGGCCCAGTGGCTCCTCATAAACCAATGCCAGAAACACCAGGGCCCCAGGAAACCCCAGGTATGGTGACCTCCAGAGTGCCCCAGCTTTCCACATCCCAGTCAACACTGGGAAAGCCACACTGCCTATTGCTTGTGAGAGTGTGAGGGGCTGAAGCTACAGCTAGCTGGAAAATTTTCACAGGAAAAACTATTTCAACCAAACTTTTCTTTTTGCAAAATTGTCATTTTTGACAATTTACTACAGAAATTTTTTTAAAAACAATTTTTTTTGTTCCATTTTGAAATTGTTTCAAATGTTATTTTTTTATTTTTATATTATTTTTACTGTTTTTATACTGTGTTCTAACTTGAACATATGACTAGTACATATAATGCACTACTGTTATTGACGTCATAATTTGACATAATATAATAGAGGAACTATTTTATTTTTTAAAGTAGCAGCTGCTCTTAATGATTTTAACAATATTAGGCACAACTACTACTGACATATCAGGAAGTAAGGTACAAATTGCATACAAATGAAAAATAAAATAAAATTCAAAATGAAAGTTTGACATTTGAAATAAAGATTCACAGTTCCAAAACAAAAATCCCAAACTTTATGAAATGCAGATTTTCCAAAATGGACATTGTACAGACATTTGTTTCATGGGAAAAGCACACAAATTTTGAATATTTGTTTTGTTCCAATTCAGAATGAAAACAAATTTCAAAAGGTGGAAATTTCTTGCAAAATGAAAATGTTGTAGTTTCTCTCTGTGCCTCCTGAACTGCACAGAGCGAGCCTAATGGTGGACAGCCCCTGAGGGTGAGCAAGGAAGACAGGGCTCTTGGCTAGTGCTTGTAGCCGCTCAAAAGGGAAGAGGGGAGGTGGGACCATAGTCTTACTCTCCAGCCCACCCTGGCCAGTAAAGCTGGCTGGCCAGGGATGAGAGCACTTCCTCACTGCATCCCTTTGGGGGTGAAGCATTGGGTGCACTCTCCTTTCTACAGCACCACCAGTGTGGACCCATGCCTTTAAGGCACAATAGGGTCCCTTATATGCTCAGTGCGGTTGCAGAGCAGCATACCAGCTAATCCCCCTACTTACCAGATGGCAAAAGTCTATTTGTTTGGGGAATAGTCACCCCAAGAGAAATGGGGATGGCGCATTGCTTGAGCCATTTTAAACAAGGCTAGACAAAGCCCTGCAGAATAGGCTGCAGGGAGCCATCCAGAGATGGCAGGAGGAAGAGGGGACGGAGCAGATGTGCCCTAACAGGGCTTTCTCCCCTCTCATTTTTATTCCTGGGTCTTCCCCCATCAGCTTAAACTCTGCATAGCAATATCATCTCTCCTTTTTTCTCCTTCCCATCAGGATGAATAATCCATGGTCCTTTCCATTCCCAGCCTCAGGCCGATGGCGTCATCCTTGACCCTCTCTCCTGCACCCCTCACATTCAGACTGTTGACAAATTCAGCTGCTGCTTTGTCTATTACAGCATCTCTAGATCCCATCCTGCCTTTTCTGTCCCTTCTGCCCAAACCACATTCCTGCCCCTGCCGCATCCATTTTGGTCCCCTGTAATTTAACCAAAATGCTGCCAGACTCATGTCCCTCACCCTCTGGCATCATCAGGGCTTTGGAGCGGAGCCCGGAGCTGGAGCATGGACGAGCTCTGGAGCAGTGAAGCTGCAGGTTTTTGCCTGGAGCTGGAGCAGAGCCGGAGCACAGCTCCAAAGCCCTGGACATCATCACCCCTCTTTACAAGTCCTCTCTGGGTTTCCACAACCCTTTCTGTGTGAACAGCATGGCACTGGGACCTTGCATGTGAGTGGGCCTCTGCTTCTGTCTCCTTCTTGGGAACATTGCTCTCTGGATAGCCACTCTCCAAGGCTCTCTGTGTGCAGGTTTAGTTCCCCTCCGTAGGTAGGGGATATTGCATGGATTAGTGTGACTGATTCCTTCCTGTCCCAGATCTTGCCCTGTCACCCATGGAATGGTGTGTTCTGACTGGCTGGGCCCTTTCCTACTAACTCTGAATTCTCCTCAGCCTGCCTTGGGCAAGGGGATAGGCCTGCTGCCTTGTGTTTAATCTCTCACTTGTCCTCATTTTTTCTCCTCTTTGTTCATTCTCTTCCTGCAGCCAGGAGTTTCTGGAGCTTGAGGCATCTGATCCAGCAGCTTTTGTGCCATTACAACCAGCCACCAAAGAAGGAGAGCGTTGCCCAGGTTAGGGGCCAAGAGAGCTCAGCTGTGCAGTAATGAGAGACATAGGCGCCAATTCCATGGGTGTTCTGTGGCTGGAGCACCCATGGGGAAAAATTAGTGGGTGCTCTGCAGTCACCGGCAGCCGAGCTCCCCGCCTCTCCCCACCTCAGCTCCTCCTCCGCCTCCTCCCCAGAGCATGCTGCATCCCCGCTCCTCCATCTACCTCCCAGCACTTGCTGCCGGCACACAGCTGTACCAAGCTCCGAGAGGGAGGTGGGAGGAGCAGGAATGTGGTGCATTCAGGGGAGGAGGGGGGAAGAGGCGGGGCTGGGGTCAGGATTTAGGGAAGGAGTCGGAATAGGAGCAGAGAGGGGGTGGAGTTGGGGTGGGGACTTTGGGGAAGGAGGTGGAATGGGATGGGGCAGAGGTGGAGTCAGGGCATGGCCGGGGGCAGAGAGGGGTTCGAGCACCCACCGGCGCCAGTAGAAGTTGGTGCCTATGATGAGGGAGGAAAGGTGAAGGAATGAAGGCTCCCTCTGAGAGATCTTGGCCATAGGGTGGGAGCAGTGGTGTCAGACAAGGAGATGCATGAATGATGCTGAATGTCACACTCACTGGGACAGTGCTCGGGAACTACTCCATATGAAGCCAGTCAGGACTCTGGAGTAGCCTGCCTCCTCTCTCTGAGCATACTGTCGCCAGGGTGAGAAGCCTACACAGCTTCAACCTTCCTGGATTTGACCTCAGAGCATTCAGCATCCCCTTCCACACCGTGCGCTTCCCGTAGTGAGTCCATTTGTGCAGGGCTCCTTGGGAAGCCGGAGGGCTCTGCACCCCAACTCCACAGTCAGAAGTAATTCTCAACCAGCATAATATGGAAGGTTTATTAGTCAACAGGAACACAGCGTAGAACGGAACTTGTTAGCACGGAAATCAGTGACTTTCAGCCAAGTCCATCTTGGGGGAATCCCAGGCCAGATGCATTGGACTCCCCCCTCCAGTCCCCACAAGCAGATTGCGCAGCTACCAGCAACCCAACCTCGACACCCCTGTTGTTCCTCTTCCTGGTCTTTGTCTCACTTCCCAGGCAATGTGTCACCTGGTTGCTTTCCCCTCCTGGGTCTCAGGTTACCAAGGGCACTGGCCATAGCCTATGTGCAGGCAGCTGGAGTCTCACCTGCCACTGAGGGTCTCAGCCAAAGTCACACACCCTTATTCCCACCACCAAGGCATTGGTGCAGCACAGAGGGAAACTGAGGCGCACACAGTATTAATGCAAAACAGTAAGACTCACACAGGCTCAACAGTAAGACTCACGTATGCTAACTTACAACACAACAAGGGAAAATCCCCACCTCGTCACATCTCTCCCCTCTTTGAGACCGAACTGAGTGGGGTCGCTTTAGCCAGTGACCTGGGGAAGCTCAGGCCTCCCTCTACTGGACAAAGCATCGGCTATAACATTTGCACTCTTTTTAACATGGACCATCTGCATGTCATAATCCTGGAGAAATAGACTCCATCTCAGGAGCTTGGCATTGGCCCCTTTCATCTGGTGCAGCCATGGCAGGGGCAAGTGGTCAGTGTACACAATGAAGTGATGCCCAAATAGATCCGGCTGCAGCCCGTTGAGTCCACACCATGGCGAGGCATTCCTTTTCTATGGCCACATAGCTCTGCTCTCGGGGCATTAGCTTCCTGCTCAGGTACACGATGGGGTGTTTGCATTAGTGTGCATTGGCATCACACCTAGCCCTTTGTCTGAGGTATCTGTGAACACCATATAGAGCTTATCAAAGGCTGGGTTTAGCAGCACCAGGCCCTTGACCAGATCCTCCTCCAGCGTGCAGAGAGCCCTCTGGCACTGCTCAGTCCAGACCACCTTGTCTCACTATTCTTGCATAACTCCATTACGGGAGCTGACCCAGAGCTAAAGCGGGGCACAAACCTCTGGTAGGACTCTGCCATCCCTATAAAGGCCTGGGCTTGTTTTGGGGGTGCAGGGCAATCTCTGATCGCCTCCACCTTGGTTGGCTCTGGCTTTAGGGAGCCGTTCCCCACCTTGTGGCCCAGGTATGACACCTCTGCCATCCCCACCTTGCACTTCCAGCTTTTACAGTCAGCCCTGCATCCTGGAGGCGTTCCAGGCCCCTCTTCACCTGGGACACATGGTCCTCCCCAGTCTGGCTAACAACACAAATATCAATGTATGCTAGGGTAAAATTCCCCATCCCCCTCAGTAACTGATCCGTCTGGCACGGGCAGGTGACCAGTGCCTCCTTGAGGCCAAAAGGTAGGACCAGGGATTTGTAAAGCCTCAAAGGGATGACAAAAACAGGTTTCAACCTGTCATCTGGCTCCAAAGGCACCTGCCAGTAGCTTTTGGTGAGATCCATGGTAGCGGGGTACTGAATCCCCCCCCTCCCCAGGTGTCTAGGATCTCATCAGGCATAGTTATGGGGCAGGCACCAGACATGGTGATGGAATTGAGCTTCCGATAGGCCACACAGAATGGGATCAACCCATTTTTCCTGGGGACCAGCACCATGGGAGAGGCCCCAGGGCTGGTGGATGGCTGGATTACCCCTAAAGCCATCATGTCTCTGACATCACTCTCCAGGGCCTGGACTGTGTTCCCAGTGACTCTAAATCGGGAATACCTGATGGGAGGACTGGCTCCAATCTCCACCCAATGGACAGTGCGGTTAGTGAGACCAGGCCGGTTGGAAAACTGCTGCGAGTAGGAACGCAGCACCTCTCTGATCTCTGCCTGCTGGGCAGGGGTTACCTGGTCAGAGAAGGGAATTGATTCTAGCAAGAGACTGGCTCCTGTCTCAGAGAACAGATCCACCAGGGGATCTTCCTCCTTCTCCCACAGACCACACATGGCCAGTACCAGCCTCTCCCTGTCACAGTATGGCTCCATAAGAACATAAGAACGGCCATACTGGGTCAGACCAAAGGTCCATCTAGCCCAGTATCCTGTTTTCCAACAGTGGCCAATGCTAGATGCCCCAGAGGGAATGAAAAGAACAGGTAACCATCAAGTGATCCATGTCCTGTCACCCAATCCCAGCTTCTGGCAAACAGAGGCTAGGGACACCATTCCTGCCCATCCTGGCTAATAGCCATTGATGGACTTATCTTTCATGAATTCATCTAGCTCCCTTTTGAACCCCATTATAGTATTGGCCTTCATAACACCCCCTAGCAAGGAGTTCCAGAGGTTGACAGTGCATTGCATGAAAAAAATACTTTCTTGTGTTTGTTTTAAATCTGCTACCTATTAATTTTATTTGGGGTGGCCCCTTGTTCTTGTATTATGAGAAGGAGTAAATAACACTTCTTTATTTACTTTCTCTACACCACTCATGATTTTATAGACCTCTATCATATCCCCCCTTAGTCGCCTCTTTTCCAAGCAAAAAAGTCCCAGTCTTATTACTCTCCCCTCATATGGAAGCCGTTCTATACTCCTAATATTTTTTGTTGCCCTTTTCTGAACCTTTTCCAATTCCAATATATCTTTTTTTGAGATGGGGCAACCACATCTGCACGCAGTATTCAAAGTGTGGGCATACGGTGGATTTATACGGAGGCAATATGATATTTTCTATCTTATTATCTATCCCTTTCTTGATGATTCCCAACATTCTGTTCACTTTTTTGACTGCCACTCCACATCGAGTGGATGATTTCAGAGAACTGTCCACAATGACTCCAAAATCTCTTTCTTGAGTGGTAACAGCTTTTTTAGACCCCATCATTGGAAAACATAATCCTAACTATACATATACAATGTGCATTACTTTGCATTTATCAACATTAATTTTCATCTCCCATTTTGTTGCCCAGTCACCTAGTTTTGTGAGATCCCTTTGCAGCTCTTCACAGTCTGCCTGGGACTTAACTATCTTGATAGTTTTGTATCATCTGCAAATTTTGCCACCTCTCTGTTTACCCCTTTTTCCAGTTAGTTTATGAATATCTTAAAAAGGACTGGGCCCAATACAGATCCCTGGGAGACACCACTGTTTACCTCTTTCCATTCTGAAAACTGACCATTTACTCCTACCCTTTGTTTCCTATCTTTTAATTAGTTACCAATCCATGAGAGAACCTTCCCTCTTAGACCATGACAGCTTACTTTGCTTAAGAGCCTTTGGAGAGGGACCTTGTCTAAAGCTTTCTGAAATTCTAAATAACTATATCTATCGGATCTCCTTTGTCCACATGCTTGTTGACTCCCTCAAAGAATTCTAGTAGATTGCTGCAGCATGATTTCCCTTTACAAAAACCATGTTGATTATTTCCCAACAAATTATGTTCATCTATGTGTCTGACAATTTTGTTCTTTACGACAGTTTCAACCAATTTGCCTGGTACTGAAGTGAGGCTTATTGGGTCTGTGGTTGCCAGGGTCACCTGTGGAGCCCTTTTTAAAAATTGGTGTCACATTAGCTATCCTCCAGTCATTTGGTACAGAAGCTGATTTAAAAGATAGGTTACAGATGACAGTTAGTAATCCTGCAATTTCACATCTGAGTTCCTTCAGAACTCTTGGGTGAATACCATCAGGTCCTGGAGACTTATTACTGTTCAGTTTATCAATTTGCTCTAAAACCTCCTCTAATGACACCTCAATTTGGGACAGTTCTTCAGATCTGTCACCCAAAAAGAATGGCTCAGATATGAATCTTCCTCACATCCTCAACAGTGAAGACTGATGCAAAGAATTCATTTAGTTTCTCCACAATGGCCTTATCGTCTTTAAGTGCTCCTTTAGCATCTCGATCGTCCAGTGGCCTCACTGGTTGTTTAGCAGGCTTTCTGCTTCTGATGTATTTAAAAATTTTTTTGCTATTATTTTTGGAGTCTTTGGCTAGCTGTTCTTTAAATTCTTTTTTGGTCTTTGTAATTACATTTTTACACTTCATTTGCCAGAGTTTATGCTCTTTTCAATTTTCCTCATTAGGATTTATCTTCCACTTTTTAAAGGATGCCTTTTTGCCTCTCACTGCTTCTTTTACTTTGTTGTTTAACCACAGTGGCTCTTTTTTGGTTCTCTTACTATTTTTTTTTAATTGGGGTATACATTTAAGTTAAGCCTCTATTATGGTGTCTTTAAAAAGTTTCCACACAGCTTGCAGGGATTTTACTTTTGGTGCTGTACCTTTTAGTTTCTGTTTCACTAACCTCCTCATTTTTGTGTAGTTCCCTTTTCTGAAATTAAATGCTACAGTGCTGGGCCACTGTGGAGTTTTTCCCGCCACAAGGATGTTAAATTTAATTATATTATGGTCACTATTACCAAGCAGTCCAGCTTATACACCTCTTGGAGCAGATCCTATGCTCCACTTAGGACTAAATCAAGAATTGCCTCCCCATTTGTGGGTTCCAGGACCAGCTGCTCCAAGAAGCAGTCATTTAAGGTGCCAAGGAACTTTATCTCAGCATCCCTTCCTGAGGTGACATGTACCCAGTCAATATGGGGATAGCTGAAATCCCCCATTATTATTTTGAATTTTTTATCTTAATAGATTCTAATCCTCTCTAATCTCTCTGAGCATTTCAGAGTCATTAACGCTATCCTGGTCAGGTGGTCTGTAATGTAGCCCTACTGCTATATTCTTATTTTTCAAGCATGCAATTACTATTCCTAGAGACTCTGTAGTACAATTTGGTTCATTTAAGATTTTTATTTAGTTTGATTCTATGCTTTCTTTCACATACAGTGCCACTCCTCCACCAGCATGACCTGTTCTGTCCTTCCGATATATTTTGTACCCTGGTATTACTGTGTCCCATTGATTATCCTCATTCTACCAGGTTTCGGTGATGCCTGTTATATCAATATCCTCGTTTAATACTAGGCACTCATGTTGACATGGTACACTTGGTGGCTGTGAGCCCAGTTGGGCAGTTCCACCACATCGTTCATCTCATTCAGCTGGGTGATGACCTTAAAGGGCCCATCCCAGGCAGCATGCAGCTTATTCTTCCTCACTGGGATGAGACCCCTCACCTGGTCTCCAGTGCCATAGGAGCAGGTGTGGAGTCATACCAGATCTTTTGCCTCCCTTGGGCCCTGGCTAGGTTCTCCTGGGCCAGACCCATGAGCTCAGCAAGCTTTCCCTGGAAAATCAGTTTCCCCGTGGGCTCAGCTTCACCCCTGCTGTCCCAGAAAGGGCAGGCAGCGAGCCTGCTGCTTTGTTCACAGTATCAGAGCCAGCATGAGCCATCTCTCCCCTGTCCCCCCCCACACAAAGGGGCAGGGAGCATCTCTCTGTCCCACTCAGCTCCAGAGGTCTGGTTACTGACAGGCAGGGCACTTGAGCTTAGCAACTCCTCCTCTCTGCCATTTGCATTTACACTGACCGCTTCAGTCTCAGCCAATTGGTTCCCTGGATTCAAATTAAATCCTCGACCGTTACAGGAGCAGGGCCTGGATCCCCTGGACAGGTCCCTCTACCTCTCAGCTCAGGAATCCGAGTTCCTGCTGCCACTGTCTCTCCTGCTGTTCTGCCTCATGCCTTCCCTGTCTCTCACAGTCCTCTGACTCCTTCAATATCAGCTCCAATTCCATCCCTCTCAGATCCACCAGCATGGAATCCGGTGGAGACCCCTTGCTGGTTGGGGACGCAGGTCTCAGGGGCGCCCAGCTGCTCTCAACCTTGCTTGTGGCCACAGCTGGATCAGGAACCAGTGTGGGCCCTGGCGCTGCCTAACTGCTCCCAGCCTCTCTTGTGGCCCCAGTTGGGTCAAGAACCGGTTCCTCAGAGTGATCATCATTTTCCAACTGAGCAATTAACTGGGCCTTGGTGAACTTTCCAATGCACAGCCCTCTCCTTCTCTGCACAGCTCTACAATGCTCTTCTTAAGGAGATGGCTATAGGGCATCTCTTCGCTGTTCCCAAGTTGTCAGGGACTCACAGACCGGTGCTCTCTCAGCTCCTCACAGTCCCTGGGAGGAACATCTTCAGTGTGACAGCCCTTCTTAGGGGTCACAGTCTCTCTCGGGTGTTAAGCTGTAGGCTCCTCTGCCTCCTGCAACCACTCCTCACTGAGCCTTTTGCATGCCTATCTCCCACAAATCCCACCTTAATTTTACTGCTCCCCAGTCACTTACTGCAGGATGCACTGTCCACTGGCTGCAGTTTATCCCAGCGCTCCCACTAGTTATTAAAGAGTCACTGGGACAGTGCTCTGGAACTACTCCATATGAAGCCAGTCAGGACTTTGGGTAGCATGTCTCCTCTCTCTGAGCTGTGACAAAGTTCCTCCTCTACCTTGGTGGGTCCTGCGCTTATTGGAGGATTTGTTCACCTCAGTGATCTTCCCCTCTTGTGGAACCCACAGTCTGAGTCAGCTCCTCCTGTGTCTGATCAGGAATTGGGAGGTTTGGGGGGAACCCAGGCCCACCCTCTACTCCGGGTTCCAGCCCAGGGCCCTGTGGATCGCAGCTGTCTATAGTGCCTCCTGTAACATGCTGCATGACAGCAACAACTCCCTGGGCTACTTCCCCATGGCCTCCTTCAAACACCTTCTTTATCCTCACCACAGGACTTTCCTCCTGGTGTCTGATAACGCTTGTCCTCCTCAATCCTCAGCAGTACACGCTTTCACTCTCAGCTCCTTGCCCTCTTGCTCCCAGCTCCCTCACACACACTCCTTCTCCTCTGGCTCCTCCCGGCCTGACTGGAGTGAGCTCCTTTTTAAATCCAGTGCCCTGATTAGCCTGCCTTGATTGGCTGCAGGTGTTTTAATTAAAGTAGTATCTCTACTGCCTTCTAGAAGGATTCTTAATTGGCTCCAGGTGCCTTGATTAACCTGGAGCAACTGCCATTTGGTTACCAGGGTACTAGGGATTTGTTTAGCCTGGGGCTAACATACCTGTTTCTCAGTACTTTACTGTAGCCATCTGGCCTTGCCCCATCACAGAGCATATTGTCGCCAGGGTAAGAAGCTTACACAGCTTCGACCTTCCTGGGCCTGACCTTGGAGCATTCAGCATCCCCTTTCACACCGTGCGCTTCCCGTAGGTAGTCCACCTGTATGCGGCTCCTGGGGAAGTGAGAGGGTCCTGTACCCCAAATCCACAGTCAGCAGTGACTCTCAGCCAGCATAAAACAGAAGGTTTATTAGTCGACAGGAACACAGTGTAGAACAGAACTTGTTAGCACAGAAATCAGCCAAGTCCATCTTGGGGGAATCCCAGGCCAGATGCCCTGGACTCCCGCCTCCAGCCTCCCAAGCAGACTGCACAGCTACCAACAACCCAACCTCAGACACCCCTGTCACTCCTCCTCCTGGTCTTTGTCTCACTTCCCAGGCAATGTGTCACCTGGTTGCTTTCCCCTCCTGGGTCTCAGGTTACCAAGGGCACCGGCCATAGCCTACGTGCAGGCAGCAGATGCAGCCTCACCTGCCCCTGGGGGTCTCAGCCAAAGTCACACACCCTTATTCCCACCACCGAGGCATTGGTGCAGCACAGAGGGAAACTGAGGCATACACAGTAACACTCATATAAGCTCAACCGTAAGACTCACATACAACATAACAAGGAAAAATCCTCACTTTGTCACACTGAGCTCCTGGTAAAGGATTAGGGATTTCCGCAGTAGAGGATGGCCATGGCATGCATGGGGAAGTGAGGATCCTGCTGGCTAGGCACTGTCTGTGCTACCAGTACGGAGAGAGACAAGGTGGATGAGGTCATATCTTTTACTGGACCAACTTCTGTTGGTGGAAGGTACAAGCTTTCAAGCTCTTCACCAGCTCTGGGGAAGGAAGCAGACTGAAAACTGCAGGTACTGAGGCAGGCTTCATGATGATCTATTCAGATCTAAGAAAGTATTGGCCAAGGGGGCTGTCCGAAAAGCATCAAGAGCAGACCAAGCAAAACCTCACACCAAACCAGGACCTGGACCAGTGTGCAGATCAGAAGCATCCCAGTGCACAGATTCCACCCTCCATGACAAAGACACCCAGGGAAAGATGAGGGTCCCTGAGTATCTGGGGGGTGCACAGTGGGGATTAGGAGTGAGCAGGAAGTAGGGTGATCAGATATCCTGATTTTATAGAGACAGTCCCAATTTTTGGGTCTTTTTCTTATATAGGCCCCTATTATCCCCCCCCATCCCGATTTTTCAAATTTGCTGTCTGGTCACCCTAGCAGGAAGAGAGGGACCCTGAGTATAATGGCAACTTTTTGGGTTTAGGGATGAGTGGGCAGAGGGAGGGGGCAGGGAGGGTTAGTTGCTGGAAAGTGGGCGATACAGCTGAGATTAGGAATAAGGGGTTCTTGCACTCCAGGATTTTGCTGTGGAGTTAGGGCTGTGTACTCCTTCGCTGACCATGGCTCTGTTTTCTGTTCTCTCCAGGAGTCTGTAGAGGTTATAGATACAATGAAGCCAGAGGAGGTAAGTCTGAATGAGAACTAGGGGGCTGGATCTCCTCTCACCCCTGGAAGCTGTCTCCTTCTTGGGAAGGTCCAGTGGCCAGGATATGCTCATATGCTACAAGGAGAGGCCATCATGAGAGGAACTATTCCCTCCACCGATGGAAATGGGGAAGACTATCCAGGAGTGACTGGGGCAGGGAGAGCTCAGGAAGGAGAGACAGGGAGCTCTCATCCCCTCTAAGCTGGACTGGGGAAGCCCTCACCTTCCTGGCTACTTTTCTCACTGTGTCACCCTTGCTGGGGGCATGTCAATCAATGGCACATCTAGTGCTGCAGCATCACCACGTTCCCAAGGGGAGGCCCCAGCTCATGCTGGAGGGATAGGAAACTTCAGAGAAATAATATATTGAGGGCGGAAGATGGGGAGGATGGGCAAACAGCAGCAGGAGACCGGGGCGGCTTGGAGTATGGGCTGAGAGCAGTGTTGGTCACTGTGAGTGTGATCCCCTCTTCCCTGTGTCAGATAGTTGCATGGGAGCAGGACGAGCTGAATAAGGAAGTGTGCTTTGACAGCTGCCGCATAGACCCCTCCCCTTTTCAGCTAGTGGAGAGGACTTCCCTGCACAAGGTGGGTCTGACCTCCCTCCCAGCTACTGTTCATCCTTCTCCAACTTGTCTGTCTCTGTGCTAGCCCACTCCAGAGCTCATCCCCTCCCGTCTCCCCATCTCCCTCCCCTCGCTTTGCATTTTTCTCTCTCTTGCCCTCTCTCTCTGTCACCGTCTCTATCTGAGAAGCTCACTGACCTCCCATCAGCACAGCGTCTGACTGCAGTCTCCTGGAACATGAGTAGATTAGTTTAATAAAAGAGCTTCAGAGAACCACACTAGGATCCATCAGCCATTGCATTAGTGTTGGAATTCCCTCTCCCAGCCTCTGGGGGCTGTCTAGATACACACACATTAGCACTGGGATTCCCACTCCTAGGCACTGAGTGCAGCAGCAGCCACACCTCAGGTATTTGTAAAAGCAATCATACAATAATGAGCGTTGCAAGATCCACATGCAGCATTGGGGGTGAGATTCACATTCCTGGCCCCTCCAGGACCAGGGACCTCCATCCCAGCACATGAATACTGGGATTCACACTCCCTGCCTCGGCGTGCAATGGGATCTGCATGCCTGTATCACTGTATTTATTAGGGGTCTGTCACTGATTATATCATTGCTGGGATCCACAGTCTCAGCCCCAAAGCACAGCAGGATCTACCCCATTGTGCACTGGTCCTGAGTGGACTGGGATCTGCACCCTCATAGCCATATGCCAGGTGTGGGAATGTGAGTTATTGTGAGAATGTTCTGGGTGTCCCTAAAGCACACCAAGCATGCACCAGTGTGACCTGAGAGGAGTCCTGGCTGATTAGAAGTCCCAGGAATATTTAAGCTGTATGGGACTGCTGCTCTGGGTTAACTACAGGTATATACCAGGAGTTTCAGGTCCCCTGGAGTCCCACTAACCACCCTGCAAGTGCAAAGATGCTACTCACTGAGGATTAGCATTAGATTTCCCACTCCTAGGGCAGCTTCTTACCAGGGTGGTGCCAAACCCAAAGGAATTTGAGCTGGGATTCCCACTCCTAGCTTTGGAGCCCGGAGGGGATCTCAGGCCTAGGCTTAGCGCCAAGACTCTCATTCCCAGCCTTTGAGGATATCAAGCCCTATGTGACTGGTAATGGAGATTCTCTTGTGTTTTCTCCCACAGACACACACCTTGTTTTCCTTGCTGGGACTCAGCCATGCCTATGTGACCAGCAAGGGGAAGCTGAAGGGAGTGCTGGCTTTGGAAGAGGTAAATATAGTCAAGTTTTCATGCAGACACTCCCACCTCCTGCTCAGCCCCAGACATTCCGTGTGTTATCGCAATATCCCACAGCAGGCGAGAACCAGCTTTGGGATGGAAGTTTCAGCTCTGCAGTCAGTACATTTCCTAGCATTCCAGTTTCAAGGCCTGGCAGCATTGATTTAGCCCTTTTCCCTTCTGAGGGGAGAAATTGTGCTCCTGGATGTGAGTTTTTCAGGAGGAGCCTTCCAAACCAAGGGCCTGTCTGCTTTACATGACTAGTAAAGATCCACTAGTCATTTTTGTGAGAGATAGGCTCTTACCTGTGTGGCCTGTGCCAGATCCATTTAGCCAGTGTCCCTCCCAGAAGTGGCTACACTGAGGCTGGAGTTTGCCAAGTGCTGTGGAATGAAAGGCACTATAGCAATGCAAAATCTGATCTCTCCAGGGGCTAGTCTCCTGCCTTGTTATTTTGGAGAGTAGCTGAACTGTTGTGCTGTGGTTTTTGAGCTGCCCTTTAATTCCCTCTCTGTTCTTCTGACCTTCTACCCCTCTAATAGCTCCAGAAGGCAATTGAGGGCTCCACACGCTCTGGTGTCCACCTCCGTCCGCCCCTCGCCAGCTTCCGAGACATCAATCGGACCTCAGTCAGCAATGAGCAGAGTAGCCAGGTTCCACAGGTGTGGAGGCGGCAGGACAGCTGTGTGGTGCCTGTGAGAAGAGCTGCAAACTCAAGGATGGGGAGCCCACTTTCCTCCAGTTCCCCCTCCCCACAGCACCCACCCTTCCCTGAGGAGGGGAAGGGGCTGCACTCTGTCTCAGCTGCTGACGCTGAGCTGGAGGAAATGGAGCTATCTGGCCCCGCTCCTGAGAACATCTCAGACATCCTCAAGGACCTGAGCCTGCGCTCCACGGACCTGGAGGAGGACGATGAAGAGGATGTGCCCCTATAACCAGTGGGAGGAAGGGATGTCAGTGAGCCAGCCCTGCTACACATGCTTCTCAGGGAGAGGCCTGAGGACTCTCTCGCCAATGCTCCAGCATCCGCAGTAGCTTAGTTGGGGGAGGGGTCACAGGACTGCCCTTCCGTCTGCTGCCCTCACTGCCTGGAGTGTTGTGCTACTTGAGACAGATGGGGGTGCATGTGTGAGGGAGGAGATGGACTCCCCCAGGTGGCAAGGGGGCTGCTGGGATTAAGGGCCCTATTCTTTCTCTCCTAGAACTCATGGGAGCAGGAACCATAATGAGGCATGGACACCACTGGCTGCAGGGACATATACTCTGGACTGATTGCACCATTGTGAGAGAGTGGTGGGGAGCAGATGGGAGCCACAGCCCTTCCTCTTCTCCATTTCAGAACACCCTGCAGAACAGCATGACTTTCTCTGCTTCCCCTGCCCCTCAACAGTTCCTGCAGGAACCTTCCCACAACCCAGGATTTCTGACTAGTGAAAATTATCAGGGTCAGGGGGATTGTGCAGGCAATGAGAGAGGAGAGGGCAAGCCCTCCGAACATCCTCCTGTACAATCCACCCAGCCACAGCTGTATCCCCGGAGATTGTGGGTTGAGCCAGCCTGGCACCTAGAGACACCCAGTGGCTCATTCATTAGCATGACACCCGTCCCTGAAGTTCCTAAGGGTGGTCATCATCTTCCCAGACACCTCATAAACACACATGCTTCCCACACTTGTCTCCTAGAAGCAACTTTCTATCTCAGAATCCCACCACTCCATGCCCCTGTAGCCCCTTCAAGCCCCTCTCCCATCCTGCACACCAAGAACATTCTTGTCCAGAAACACTGGGTCTTGTTCTGGATTCTCCCTCTGGTATTTTTGTTGATGTGAGGAATGCTGGGGGCTTCTCTTGGGCCTGCCAGTGCTGCCACGAAGAGGGAGGTTTCTTACTGCTGACACAAGCATGTTTGGGAGGGAGGAAAGGCTGCCTGATCTTTGTCATGGTTCTTTAATATACTCAGGACTTTAAAAAAGAATTGAACAGGAGGAAAGACTCCTTGTTTTCTGGTTGGCTCACTGAAGTCTTTAAGCAGAATGGCCAAGATTGGAGTGGGTTGGTCAGAGGTCACAAAGGCATGGATGAATGAGCAGTAAGATTGTATATATGTTTCTATTCTTCAGATATTCATGTGTTTGTCTCTGAACCACTATCGGCAATTTCCATGAAGTTATAGTCTTAACATATAAGAATGCCCACATAAGAATGGCCATACTGGGTCAGACCAAAGGTCCATACAGCCCAGTCTACTGACAGTGGCCAATGCCAGGTGCCCCAGAGGGAGTGAACCTAACAGGTAAAGATCAAGTGATCTCTCTTCTGCCATCCATCTCCACCCTCTGACAAACAGAGGCTAGGGACACCATTCCTTACCCACCTGGTTGATAGCCATTAATGGACTTAACCTCCATGAATTTATCTAGTTCTCTTTTAAACCCTGTTATAGTCCTAGCCTTCACAACTCCTCTGGCAAGGAGGTCCACAGGTTGACTGTGTGCTGTGTGAAGAAGAACTTCCTATTATTTGTTTTAACCCTGCTGCCCATTAATTTCATTTGGTGGCCCCTAGTTCATATATTGTGGAAACAAGTAAATAACTTTTCCTTATTCACTTTCTCCACATCACTCATGGTTTTATATACCTCTATCATATTCTCCCTTAGTCTCCTCTTTCCCAAGCCGAAAAGTCCTAGCCTCTTTAATCTCTCCTCATATGGGACTCCTTCCAAACCCCTACTCATTTTAGTTGCCCTTTTCTGAACTTTTTCTAGTGCCAGTATATCTTTTTTGAGATGAAGAGACGACATCTGTATACAGTATTCAAGATGTGGACGTACTATGGATTTATATAAGGGCAATAAGATATTCTCCGTCTTATTCTCTATCCCCTTTTTAATGATTCGTAACATCCTGTTTGCTGTGTTGACTGCAGCTGCACATAGCATGGACGTCTTCAGAGAACTATCCACCACGACTCCAAGATCTCTTTCCTGATTAGTTGTAGCTAAATTAGCCCCCATCATACTGTATGTATAATTGGGGTTATTTTTTCCAGTGTGCATTACTTTACAATCCCCCATGGAGGGAGACTGTGGGCTGGGAGCAGGCTAATGAGAGAGAAATGAGAAACGGCAGCGAGAAGCCGCTCTCCTACCTTCCCCTTTGCTAGCACAGGAAGGCTCCTCTCTTTAAACACTGCTCTCCTACTACTCCAGGACTGGGAACCATCCACACAGCGCTGCCAATACATCTCAATGGTGACTCGCAGCACCCTTTGCTATTCCATCTTCACCTGTGTCCGGAGGAGAGATGCTGCAGCAGCTTGCTGCATGCATGTGATACCCTGACATTCAGAGATGAGAGCCTGCCAGGCTAACTCACCATTCCTGCCAGGTTTTCTCAGTACAATAGCAAAATTCAGTGTTGTAGAGTCTGCAGATTTCCCCAGCTGTTGTGCAGCTTTCTACCGTAAAATTTTCATCAAAGAAACCAGATAGCAGTGCCTGGGGCTCTGCCAGACACAATCCCACTCATCAAGCTGTGAGGAGAGGAGATCCCAGGCACTTTATGACACGTCCTGATGCCTGGCCAGGTGCACTTCCACAAGCTGGCTGCCTGGAGGCTATGACAAAGCCAGAGGCAGCATGGTTCCCAGTTCCCTGTTCGTGCAACCGGAAGACACCAACTATGTTGGGTTTGCCAAGGTTATTTATCAGATGGTTACCCTGTAGTGCTCCAGAGGCAGGTAAAAATCCTGGGGCACCTGCCAATGTACTAGTGAGAATTTCTCCTTGTCCTGAATTCTAGCAATTAGGCTTGTACATGTAAACAAGAACCCTTTCTGAAGCTGGGAGTCTCCATTGTGATCTGGCCTGCCCTGTGTTCAGCTGGGGGCAGTAGTGGTATATTTTAAAGCATGGGGAAGAAGGAAAGAAAGAAAACAAGGCTTAACTTCTCGTAAAGTATCTGCAACTATCTCCTGTGTCATGCCCCGTCAGCACTAGGGCTCTGTGAGCTGCCACCAAGCCTGAGTCCCTACCTTTCTGGGAGGGCCAGGTTTTTTGGCTTGAGCTGATGTTGAAGATGGCTTTTTAAATAAAAAAATGGAGAAAGGGAGAGAGTTGTGTGCATGAGAGCAAGATAGAGACAGAGACAGACAGAGAAGAGATAGTTAAGTCCAGGCAGACTGTGAAGAGCTACAAAAGGATCTCTCAAAATTGGGTGATTGGGCAACAAAATGGCAGATGAAATGCAGTGTTGATAAATGCAAAGTAATGCACATTGGAAAACATAATCCCAACTATACATATAAAATGAAGGGATCTAAATTAGTTGTTACCACTCAAGAAAGAGAGTCATTGTGGATAGTTCTCTGAAAACAGCCACTCAATGTGCAGTGCCAGTCAAAAAAGTGAACAGAATGTTGGGAATCATTAAGAAAGGGATAGATGATAAGACAGAAAATATCATATTGCCTTTATATAAATCCATAGTTCACCCACATCTTGAATACTGCATGCAGATGTGGTCGCCCCATCTCAAAAAATATATAGTGGAATTGGAAAAGGTTCAGAAAAGGGGGATGGAACGGCTTCCATGTGAAGAGCAATTAATAAGACTGGGATTTTTCAGCTTGGAAAAGAGGCGACTAAGGGGGGATATGATTGAGGTCTATAAAATCATGAATGGTGTGGAGAAAGTAAATAATGAAGTGTTATTTACTTATAACACAACTAGGGGTCATCAAATGAAATTAATAGGCAGCAGGTTTAATACAAACAAAAGGAAGTATTTTTTCACACAATGCACAGTCAACCTGTGGAACTCCTTGTCAGAGGATGTTATGAAGGCCAAGACTATAACAGGGTTCAAAAAATAACTAGATAAATTCATGAAGGATAGGTCCATCAATGGCTATTAGCCAGGATGGGCAAGGATGGTGTCCCTAGCCCCTGTTTGCCAGAAGTTGGGAATGAGCGACAGGGAATGGATCACTTGATGGTTACCTGTTTTTTTCATTCCCTCTGGGGCACCTAGCATTGCCCACTGTTGGAAAACAGGATACTGGGCTAGATGGACCTTTGGTCTGACCCAGTATGGCTGTTCTTATGGTCTTAAGATGGGGACCAAGTAATACAAGGAGAAGGAATCTTGGGATGATGCACACAAGGGGCTTGCAGCTCAAAATAAGGCCTCATCTACACTTAAAGAGTTTTTGTCTGTGGGTTAGGAGTGTGAAAAACTCACACCTTGAAATAGCTAACTGTCTAGATGGTAGTACCGCTGGAAAGGTCTGGAGGTTATATTGGATCACAAATTGAATACGAGTCAATAATATGATGCAGTTATGAAAAAGGCTAATAACATTCTGGGATGTATTTACAGCAGTGTTGTATGTTAGACACAAGAGGTAATTGTCCTGCTCTGATGAGGCCTCAACTGGAGTCTTGTGTCCATTTCTAGACCTCACACTTTAGGAAAAATGTGGACAATCAGAGAGAACTCAGGGGAGAACAAAAACAAAAATGATAAAAGCTTTAGAAAAGCTGACCTCTGAGGAAATATTAGAAAAACCAGCCATGTTCTGTCTTAGAAAAGAAGCACGCGGGAGAACATGCTAACTGTCTTCAAATGTGGTAAGGGCTCTTATAAAGAGGATGGCAATCAGTTCTCCATGTCCACTGAAGGTAGGACAAGTAGTAATGGTCTTAATCTGCAGCAAGGGAGATTTAAATTTGATGTTAGGATAAACTTTCTAACTATGCGGGATAGTTTAAGCTCAAACAGACTTCCAAGGGAGGTTGTGGAATTCCCCACACTGGAGGTTTTAAGAATAGGCTGGACAAACACCTGTCGGGGTGGTCTAAGGATACTTGGACCTACTGAGAACCCTTACAGCCCTACATTTTTATGATAGCTATGCTACAAAAGCCCTAGTGTACATGCAGATATATCAGCAAAAAGTGATTTTGCAGGTATAAGCTGCATCTCTATCAAAGGGTTTGCTGCGATAGCTGTACCAATACAGTAGCCTAAGATGCATTTGAGCACCTGGAATAGTCTTTCACTGCAACCCTTGGGCAGAAAAGTAGAACTGGTTGTGGATTTGTATACCCCAGGATCAGGACCGGTGCTAGAGTTTTTCGTGCCCTAGGTGCACGGCCATTCCGCTGCCCCGCGTGCCGTTCCCGTGGCTCCGGTGGAGCTGCTGCAGCTGTGCCTGCGGGAGGTCCACCACCAGAGCCGCGAAGGACCAGCGGACCGTCCGCAGGCACGACTGCAGCAGATCCACCGGAGCCACCTGCCGCCGCCCACCCCCCGGCAAAATGCCACCCCCAGAAAATCCTGGCACCCTAGGCGATTGCCTAGTTCACCTCAATGGAAGTGCTGGCCCTGCCCAGGATACAGGTGAGACCATTACTGGAATACTGGCTCCAGTTCTGTTATCCACTTTGAAAAGGCTGTTGAAGAATTGGAAAGGACTCAGAAAAGACCTACAAGAATAATTAAAGGCCTGGAAAACCTGCCTGACAGTAAGAGCCATAAGAAGCTAACTGTTGAGTTTATCCAAGAGAAGGCTAAGAGGTGACTTGATTGGTTCACGGGAAGAGATTTTTGATCTAGCAGAAGGCATAACAAGATCCAGTAGTTGGAACCTGAAGCTAGACAAATTCAGGCTAGAGCTCAGGCACACATTTTAAACTCTGAAGGTAACTTACCAAGAGATTTGGTGAGTTTTCCAACACTTGGCATTTTAAATGAAGACTTGATGTCTTTCTAAAAGGTACTTTCTAGCTATCCAGAAGTTATGGGCTCAATGCAGAAACTATTGGGTGGGTTCTCTGGACTGTGTTAGGGAGGAGTTCAGTCTAGATGATCATAATGGCTCCTTCTGGCCTTAAAAGTATAAGAAAGCATTTCTATGCCCTGCTGAGAAGGAGATTCATCCTCTGGCAGCACTGAGGCCAGCAAATAGAACAAGGGGAGGAAGCTTTTGTCTGCTTGATCCTGGGGGCCAGTTCAGTCCTTGAACTAGTAAGATCAGACCCCAGATCTATCTCAATATGCACCTCAGCTGCTGTAGTCCCTAAGGGCCTTGGAAGCTGGGGAACAATCAGGCGCAGGCATCCTTGATCCATGACTCCTCCTGCTCTTGGCCCAGAATGCCCCCAGCACTGGTGAATCCTGCAGGGCATCTGCAGAGCTCTCATGGGGTCCCATGTACCTGGGTATTCCTCAGGAATGCTACAGGCTGCTCTGCAGCCCCTTTCTGCCATGTAGCCAGCACACAGGTGCTGTAGAGCAGTGAAGGATTCCCCTGAGTGCTAGTCTCTGACTCTGCCCAGGCTTCCCGTTACATGCAGTAAATATTCTGGGCAGTAAAGGCACAACACTCCCTTCTTAGACCTGTTTTTTTTTCTGAATACTTTTCTCCATGCATGGAAGTGGTCCTGTGTGCTGTACAGGAAGCCATAGGCGCTGACTCCGTGGGTGTTCTAGGGCTGGAGCACCCACGGGGCAAAAATGGTGGGTGCTGCAGCAGCCAGCTTCCCATTCCCTCCCAGTGCCTCCTGCCCATCACAATCAGCTGTTCCACAGCATGCAGAAGGCACTGGGGGGAGGGAGGAGCAAGGGCTGGGCAGCTTGGGGGCGGGGGTGGAACGTGGTGTGGGGCAGGAACAGGTGAGGCAGAGGTGGGGGCTTGGAGGAAGAGGTAGAGTGGAGGCATGGTGGGAATGGAGCGGGGGAAGGTAGAGGCTGAGCGGGGTTGGGGGCTTGCAGGAAGAGATGGGTTGGAGCCTGGGGCAGAGCTACGGGGTCGAACACCCCCTGGTACATTAGAAAGTTGACGCCTCTGCAGGAAGCCTCAAAGTTTGACCTGGAAACCTTTGCTCCACAACATGAATCCCAAACCTTCACTCCAGAACCTGAATCTCCAGCTTCTACTCCATAAAACACACACAGGGAGCTTTACTTTAAAACCAAAATCTTTTCCCAAAACCTGTAAACTTCATCCCACAACTGAACCATCACCAAAGCCTTGAACTTTCTCTACAAATTCAAACCTAGGTCTATATGCCCAACCTTCACCTACAAAACTGAACCCTTCAGAGCCAAGAAGCCCTGAAGCATATGGAATTGAAAACAGATTGCATCTCTCCCTAGCACCACCTTGCCTTGCCCAACTCTCCTAGCCTCTCTATACCTCTGCGCTTTCCCGTCTCCTCACTTGAAGGATGCAATACTCCACATGCTCGGAGTGGCCTGTTGTCACTGGATGTTGCCAGCCCAGTGCTTAGCCAGAGAGCACTGCAGTAAGGGAAGGGTGAAAGAAAATGATTCTGGGTGATTTCCTCAGCCCTTTTCTCTCCAGAGCAGACAGACAACCCCACTCAGACTTCTGACTCCTGCTAGTTGAGTATGTGTCCTGGGAAGGGATATTGTCAGTAACAAGGCGGTGTGGAGGGAGGCACTGAGGGAGGGAGCTGAGCAGCGGTACTTGCTGCAGCTAAAAGACAGATATAGTACATGTTCCCTCCAGGCCTGCACTTCCACAATGGCTGGTATATGGTGTGGAAGGGAAGCCAGGCCTTCTCCACGTCTCCCCACTTCCCTCTGTGCCCAGACACATCCCACCCCAGTGCACTCTGAGTACAGGCAGCAGTAGCATTTTTGCAGCTGCCTCCTGCCAAGGTGTGCTAAGGGGTAGACAGTGCTCCTGGGGCCTCCTTCTCCTTCCCACACACAACTCACTGGATTCACACAGAGCAGCCATAACAGAACCAGTCTCCACTCTGTTCCTCTGTGTTCCCCACCTATACAGTGGGGAGAATTATAGTTACCAATGGTACCTTCACAGAGGCATTGGGAGGCTCAGTTCATTAATGTTAAGGCCTCAAAGTTCCTGAGCTGGAAGATGCTAAAGGAAGAACTTGGCTACTACTGAGATGACTAATCAGTATAAATACCTAGAAAGAGACAAACATGGAGAGAGAGGGCATGAGAGAGCTATTACTGACTTTATTTTCCAATCAATAACAAGTTTTAAAACAACCATAATGAAGACAGATTTTAAAATGTAAACTATTTATTTGTATATAAATAAATGTCTTAAAGCTGCCCAGTAATAAATGGCAAAGTCATCTGTGACTCTGAATAATGAAGGAAAATGAAAGAAAAAACTCTAGGTAGAAAAAGGAAAATCATTAACACCTGGTCAGCATTTCAGCCATACAACCTGAAGCTACAATTCCTCAAAACTTAACATCTAATCCCAAGTGCAACAGAACTGTGAGCAAAAGGCAGCACTGAAGATTTATGAAGAATAAGTTGCCAACAAACTTGGCTGCCTTTTGCTCCTGAGATATACGATATAAATGGTTACAGAGAAAACAGGAGTTGTAACATACTTGGATTTTGGTCCAGTGAGGTGTTTGTGTGATTCACCAACCCAACCCCCAGTGTAAATAGCGCTATGTTGAGGAAAGGGCTTCTCCCATCAAGATAGCTACCGCCTCTTGTGGAGGTGAATTAACTACACCAACTGAAGCTCTCCTGTCAGCATAGTAGCAGCTTCACTAAAGTGCTGCAGCTTTATAAGTGTAGACTTGCCCTCACTCTCAGTCATAATTCAAAGTGACTGGGATATGGGAACTGCTGTGTGCAGCTAAGAACTGTCTGAAGAACTGTAAAGAAATCATGCTGGCAAATGGCCAAGTAGAAGGTGGGGAGGTGTCGAGCAGGACTGTTCCAGGTCCAATCTTATTTAAAATCTTCATGAATAACCTGGAAGAGGAAGTAAATGGCATGGCCAATGAAACTCACAGACGGTAACTTGGGGAAAGCAGTGAACACCAGATTGGACAGAGAAATAATAAGAAAGAGATCTACAGAGAGCTGAGACTGGGACAGAAAATAATGGGATAAGAAAATAACAAGATAAGAAAAAAGCAGGAAAACAAAGCTAACTTGTCTGGGGGAAAGAATCCAAAATACGCTTAGTGGCAGGAGAATCCTAGGACAGAAAGATGCTTATAAAGACCTTGAAAAGCTACAGCAGACAGCAAATTAAACATCTGTGTGTAGTGTAACAGGCAGTAAAAAGGCCAATACAGTTTTGGTATATGCAGAGGCATCACTTCATGGGTCAGGAAAGTGATAGCCCTCTTCTGCGCCTCTGGATTTCAACTCTGAGCACTACTGGCAAACTGGAGGTAGTTCAGAGAAAAGTACCAGAAATGGTTAGGGGGCTGGAGGGACTCACTGACAAGGAAAGACTAGAGGCATTAACGATGTATGTTTTGTGAAAGCAACATCTAAGGTAAAGGGGCACAATAGTACAGACATAACTGCAGGGTGTTCACATCAAGGAAGAGAGAAATTATATTAGGTGGCAAACGGGGTACAACTAGAAGTATTGGGATGAAACTAAGGTAAAAAAACATTTGGAATGAATAGCAGCAAACCCTTCCTGACAGTGAGATGTATTAGGCCATTAGTTTTTCAAGTGTTGGAAGCTATGTTGGTTGGCAGATGTAAACCAGATTGGAAAAGCTGCAAGGAGATGCCAGCAATGTTGGCGACTCCATAGGAGTATCTCCCCTCTGAGTCAACATTAAACCACTACCCCAATACACTGGTAGGGGCATCATGCAGCTAGAAGTGCAGTTTTTTGGATTAGCTGTAAAGGTCATTATAGATCTCATCCTGTTTAAACCTTCCCTGTAGTTTCATCTGGCTGCTGGATTTTTCTGCATGTTCTGTCCTAACCTGCTGTCTAGCATGTTGTGAACCATCTCAAAGATGGCAGCATTTCATTGGTAACTGAATGACTCTTACATGTACAGTCTGTAACATGCTTTGAGATGAAAGACTCTGGAGAAATATCAGCAGGAAAACGAATACCGCAGCTAAATGAAAAGATAAGGGAGGAGGGCAGCAGTGTCAGAACAGACATTGTTGGGCCTGCACAAGGACCTCTGTTCTGTGACACAATGGCTGCAGATGAAGTGTCATCTCTTTATAGTGGTGTGCAAAAAGCTCTCTCACCTACCCAGCATGAGATACTGCTCCTATCCTTGTATATGTCTCCAGCATGCTCTGGCTTTACTCCTATCAATGATTTTGTACCTCCACTCCTGCTAGGATACTGTTTCCTCAGGCGCAAGTTCCTTGGATCCTCCCCCTAGAAATAAAACACTTCCACCAGCCAGAATGGCAAGACCACATTCTGTTTAATAATAACTCCATAAGGACTGTACATGCCATTTTGGCCTACATCCTCTCCTTTTTCAGTGGCTGCTGCCACACATAGGTATGGAGGTGTGTAGTGCCATATAGTTTCCTATGTCCGTATGTATAATTTATATATATATATTATATATATATAGATAGATATTTATAAATAGGGTATATATATATATATATCTATAGAGATTTTTTCTCATAAGTCATATTATCAAAACATGCGACGAACAACCAGTGAAAAGATTTCAAGCAAAGAAGTTTTGGAGCTGGAAGACCAAAGGCAAATCAGTTTTGTTTTTGTTTACTTGGGGGTGGCATGGGATAAGGCAGGGGTAGGAGCGTTATAATGACAGACCCCTTCTCTTCCTGCTCTTTCTTTCCCCATGAAGAGCCATGGCCCTCCACAAAATGTATCCTTGAGGGATGAAAAGAATCTCTATTCAGTCCCCCACAAAATCACACACAGCTGGGGAAGAGGGTCTTTACATTACCCTGCTTCAACCCCTCCTTGTCCTGTCCCCTTATGCAAAAGCAGTTTCATATGTTGAGAATACAAAATCTTAAGCCCCAAACCTTTGGTTGCTTTTAAACGTGCTTCAAGACACCACGCCCCATTCTCCCACCCACCCATACCACCCAGAGATCACTGTACCTCCTACTCCCCAGCTCTAACCCACCCAACCCCGAAAAGAGCTTTTAAAAAAAGTCCTGCTCATTATAAAATGATTTTTGAGACTCATTCTGTAGTTTGGAGGATCCTGGGGACCCATTGGTGACTCCCCCAATCATACAAGATGCCACAAAACCAGAGAAGATAAACAGAAACCATCAAACAAAATACACTTGCAAAGCTGCTTCTGCTTTTCACACTGATCATCTGCACACTACACGGAAACAGTGGGTAGAAGTGGAGTGGATGCCTATGCTTGCCTGGAATGGACTGGGCACAGCATTTAGGTCAAGAACCTAATGGGATTTGTGACCTCTAGAAAGGGAGCAGGGCAACAAGGGGAAATGCTTTTACTGATTTTCTATCCCTCCTGCAAAAGGCTCTGGGGTTCAGGTGAACCTGGACTGGATGGCTGTGGCATCCTGGAATTAACTGTCAGTGCATGACCTTTCTCCTGGGTGGTGAAGAACTTTGCCTGACAGGATGGACACTAGTTGTACCCTTGGGAGGAGTAGAACCAAGAATGGATTTCTGAAGACACTAAGCATTGACTCAGTGCAAGATGGAAGTGGAGGCTGATTTCCCATAGAAAGATAGCAACCCTCCCTTCTTAAGTGTACCACTTAGCTTAACCAGGAGCCCTTACCATCATTCTAGAATAGGCAGGTGCCTTGTTGACTGCCCTGGGGAGCAACATTCAAGACTGAACAGACAACCTGTCAGTCCCTACATTTCTAGGAGAAATCCTAGGGTCTGGGTGGAAATATTGTCCAAAACAGGGGCCTGGCCTGGTTACATTGCTTCCATTCCAATCCAGATCTGTCTGTGCTGGGAAAACACAATGCACAACCCCAGTCGGTCCATATTACTCTTGTACAGACCTGTTCATATCCATACAAGGGAAGGACAAAAATGTCCAAAAAAGGCCTGACTGGTACACATCACACACACCTGTACATATCTTGCACTGTCTGTGCTAGGAAGAGTCAAATATATAACAAAGACCCTGACGGTCTCTATGCTCCAATGCAGACTGGTTAACACAGTGCAGGTAACACAGTGACCATCTGGTCTGTATCACTTCCCAACAAACCTAGAGAGCTGTCTGTGCTTGCAGGGGCCTGTGATCTCCGGCAAGGGGCCAGACATTCTGCATAGCGAGAAACACTGTGCTGGGGAGAGAGACAGAAAGATACTGATCTGGCACAGATGTCTATCACTCTCCTACAGATCCAGCCCTATCTGTCTCACCTGGGGAGCGACTGTGATATGAAAGAGGGCCCCATCTGGCTTCCATTCATAACTGACACTGCCTCTGCTGTGCTATTTAATGGGTGCACATCAGATCCATATTCTACATATCACTCTGTTTATCCTTCCCTTCCCTGAGTTAAGGCACAGCACATCCCTGTCAGACTCCCCCTTCTGAGCTCCAGCTAAACAGCAAATGTTAATTCCACTTCTCTCAAGACAACATTAAATATGCTGATTGCAGATCACTGGCGATCGCTGTATTTGGAAGGCTCTTTTGGTAACAGCAGCTTAAAACGACATTTCCCATTGTTTAGAAATGTCTGAACCAAACCATGAGGAAAATCCAAAGTGGGGTGAGATGGAGAAGCTTTACCTCTTACCAGCTAATGTGAGACATTCTGAGCTGGCAGGAAGGAACAGTTCTAGGCTGTGAGAGAGCAAGGACCTTCTCCTTACATGGGAAAGCTGAGGTGACACCTTTTTGGATTGTGCAGCTAAGCTTAATGCCAGCCTGTGCTGCTCTCCAGAGTATTGAGGGGTGTTTACTTTTTACTTATCTTTTCCTCTATCAGGACAATTAATCTGACATGTAAGATAAATGGGACTGAGGCTGGTGATTCAGGGCCTCACCCTGCTCCCACAAAGGCAAAGTCTCAGCTGACTTCAGTTGGAGCAGGGTTGGGCTCTTACTTGGGGCAGTTGCTGGCTGGTGCCCATAGGAGGAGGAATACAGTATTCTGGCTGTTCAGGGGAGACAAGGAAAGAAGTAGGTAACTTCTTGAGTGTGGAGAAATCTCCCTCCCCCTCCTTGTCTTCCAGAAGGGCGAGCTAGATGGCCTAAGCATTGACTTGGAAGGATTAGATTTTTATTGGTAATGGTCAGTAAATGCTGATTTCACTGTACACACACACACAAACTAATGAAAAAATATTTCCACTGACAAATGAAATTTACAGCTAGGCAAAGTAAGAAAAATGCTGCTTGAGAACTTTGTGTTTGATCTAAAGATATTTACTTTGTATATTTTGATATGACGTTGACAATTTGTGCTTTAACACTTATGAAGCTATATAACTTTTTGAATCTCAACATCTGTCATTAAATAATCATTGTCTGACCTCCCTCATTTTCACCCCCATAATTTCATGCAGCTGTGAAAACTGAAATAGATAAAACTAGAAAAAATAATTTAAAATAATATTGATATTATCCATCAAAATTATATATTAAAAATCGAATTCTGCCAAGCCTACTTATGCAGTACCAAGCTCTGTAACAGCACTTGAGTTACATACGCCAGGTTGGGAGTCTCTTTCTTATTCTGTTATTAACCTCTCCAGCTCCTTTGCAGGGGTGTTACTTTTTAAAAAGCTTTTCTCATCTTTTTTGCTGACATATTTCCTCAACTCCCTCCTTTTCCCTGCTGCCTCTCTCCCCTCTCCAACACACACACCTTTTCGGATTTAGAAAATAGTGTCCTTTTCCCTGGCTGTCCTGCTGGCTCCACAGACAATTTCCATTTGCTGGACACAGTAAGGATGGTCCAGACTTTAGCCACACACTTGGCCAGCCTATACATCTCAGAGCTATTCCAAAACTCAAGTTATCTTGGACCTGGCATGAAAATAGGCATGTACCCTGGCTGCAAAAGCTATAACACCCCAGGAACCCACCACAGTGCCCAATACTTCCCACAGACTTTCCGCTGCCCTACAGTCACAGGACAGGACTTATCAGTGGTGCTTACCTTTCCCTGTCAGCTCTGAAGTCCCAGCGTAGTCAAAGAAAAGGGGTGGAATCGGCAAGGGTGACTAGCCACTGCCTGAGATCTGCCAATTCACATGGAAACCGCAGAGCCTGCCAGATGGGAATGACTGTCAGTCACTACAAAGTAGGAACAGATTGGAACCAGTCATCTAGAAGTGATAAGATCTGTGTCCCCTTTCTCAACTCTCTGAGCTATTTTGCCAGACCTAAGGATGTATTGGAACTGATGTCCTACAGATGAAAGGCACTTTCCCCTTGTTCCATTCATTCAGCCAGTTCCCCCAACCTGGAGCCAAATTGAAAATTGTGCTTTAGAGATGAAAGACCCTATATCCCACTTCATGATTCCCCTGAGCCAGCCACTCACGAGACACACTGGAACTGGTGCCCTAGAGGCAAAGATTCCAAATCCCATTACTCTGGACTAGCCAGTTCTTACCTACCCTGTCCCCCAACACTCAGCTCAGTCCAACCCATGAACAACTTCTAGGTTTAACAACAGTAATGTGAGCTGGCCAGATGGTGGCAGTAGAGGGCACAGGAGTGAGAAAGAGCTCGGTCTGTCTGAGAGCTTATTCAACTACTAGTCACCCATGTTTAAAGAGACACTTCTCTGTTTAGCAAAGAAGAGAAGTCATGGCTCCTGCTAAAGTCTTAATGGCTTTACAGCAAACAAAGGCAGAGAACCCTCTAGTTGCACTGCTTCAAGCAACTTCAGAAATATTTCATGAATGCAGCTCTGCTCACAAGTGATGACTCCAGGTCAAACTTGCTTACTTGACAAATAAAAAGATGTTTGTTTCTGACTGTCAGCCCTGCAAACTCAGCCTGGACTCTGAGAGTCAAGCTGGACCCGTTCCAGATCATCCCCTAGAATAAAGAATCTGCAAGTCAAATTGTGCCCCCAACGACACCTGTGGTAATCCCATGGCCCTCAGGAGGTTTGCACAGGTGTGACTAATTAGAACATAGAAAACAATTCTGCAGATGCTGCACAAGAAGGAATCGGTTCCATTACCCTCCTTCTGAGCTAGGCTGGCTCTGCAGGGATAACTTGAGTAAAAAGCAAGTCAAAATCTAGGGCCAAGATTTTGCATTCCTCAGTTTTTGGATACTTTCAGTAGACCTGATTTTCAGAAAGTGCCAAAAATCAGGGAGCCTTAAGGCATCTGAAATTGGGCCCCCAAAAACTGATGAATCCAAAACCATGTGTCACTTCTGAAAATCTTAGCAAGGTGAGAAGATCTGATTCTGGATACAGGCAGGGTGCAGGTCTGTTGCATAAGACAAGCCCATTTTTATACAGTCACTTTTTAAGGTAGAATCACATTTTTCAGGAGACTTAAGGTGACCTATCAGTTTGTGATTAATATGGTCCATTTGGGCCTCACTTAGGCAATGGCTGGAGGCCATGGGAATGCTGTGTCCAGTCAGGTTCCTGGCAATGAGAAAGGCCATGTGTGTTCTTGGATGGTGGGGATACCAGGGGATTTTTTGTGTGTGTGCAAAAAAGGTAAGATCTTTCTTTGCAAAAAAGCAAGATATTTATGGAAAAATCTTATAGAATTTAATAACTTGAAAATAATAGGTTTCTGTAGAAATTACTCTAAACACCGGTAGGTTTTAATAGACAATGAGATCCCATCCATAAGCTTTTTAAAAAGGGGCTATAGAATTCTGTAGCAGAAGTATAATTCTCTAGCGGTCAGAAAACTCTGTGGGAAGGTTTTCACTTGCTATTACATTCTGGGGGATTTTCATAAGGTAAATTTCTTTTCTTTTTTAGTCTTTGTTTTCCATGTAATAAGTGTCCCTCTGTTACTTCTCTCCTATGGAGAAAATGCACCTCATACGTTTGTCACACATCTTACCAAATGCACAACTTGTCTTCCCTAAAAAAAATAGACCTAACCAAGATTACTCCCTTGCCCTGGTCCTGTGAATGACAAAGTGGAGCAGGATACATTTGAAGTTACACTGAAATATAATTATCGTAAACATCTAGGTTGGTCCTGGCTAGACCCTCAGGGCAGAATGGTTCAGAAAAATAAGAGGCAGGCTTATTGAACTTTACCCCACCCCAAAAGAAAAACCCCAAAGAAACACAACTTCAGTTTCCCTGGAAGTTCAAAAAAAAAATTGAGTTAACTTTCATTTGTATGTCATCTGCTGCAGTGCCCATGCTTTCCCAGTTTCTCTGTTCTTGCTAGTGAGACTTCCCTAATTATGCAGCAGCCAAACCAAATCAGTTCAGATAAACTCACGATAATGAGTCCTCCCAGGATTTTGGGAGGTGCTTTATCCAACCTTCTCAACCTTGGGAGGATGGCACCAGAATGTGTAAACATATTTAAGTAGATATTGAAACCTCATCACCCAGGAAAGGAGCAACCTCCCCTGGGAGAGACAGGGAAGCTCCAAAGAAATGGGGACAACGAGGTGGTAACAAATGCTTTTGTCTCATATCCACCCCCAAGCGTCAGCTTCACATAATCCTCCCAAACACTCCTCCCAGTGGCGTTTCCATTAGAGGTGCAGTGGAGAGGGAAGACAGGTCCTCTTGAAATGAAGCTTGCCAGAGAGACTCAGAAGTTCACTGTGGAGTTCCCTATAATCCCAATTGCAGGTAGAAAAGGTGTGTGGGCAGAAATACCTTCTCCAAGGCTCCATGTCTAATTCACCCTCCTCTTGACTCCTGGACATGATCCACTTCTGTTTTCCTGTGGCTGTCTCAGCTTCTACCCTCCTGGATAATATTCCTGCTACATTCTCCTCTCCTGATAAGTACTACTTCCCTGCTATGTGGATTAGGTTCCAAATCTGGATCAGAAGAGGAACATACCTCACTCTCCCATCCTGCAAGCAGCAATACCAATTTGACCATCAGGGATGAGAAGACAGAGAGGAGACAAATGTCTGTATTCCAGTTGAACAGAGTGGCTCTGGCTTGGAGCAAGTGGGGAAGAGATGCCTCCGGGGTAGTGCAGAAAGAGGGCAATCTCCAGATTGGTTCATTTATCCAGTCCCCGACCTTTAACTTGCCCTTTGTTGGCATTCTTTTGCTCACACACTGCCCATATTTCAGTGAACACCCAACACTTCTACTATCCCCTGGTGGTCATGTTCTGCTGTCTGAACAACGATTGCCCCCACACAATTTCTGTCTCCTGTTTATTCCCTAGCAAGAGCAGAGAGGAAACAATTGGTTAAATACCTATTTAAAGTCCCTTCTCCTGCAGTATGTCTACAGCAACAAGAAGGGGAATCACATGGGATCAAAACCCCATCAGTCCATGAATCATAAACTTTCTTAACAAAAATATAGAACCCGTACAAATGGAGAAAAAAACCCATAACCCAGCCTTCCCCACCCCTGAAAGAGAGATGGGAGGAATGAGAAAAAAAGAAAACAGTGCCAAGGAATATTTACATTGTCAAGAAAAAACAGAAAATGTAAAGCAGGAAAGAGAAATGAACAGGAGAGAGGAGAAAAACTCCCCTCCCATTCCCTTTCCTCCATCTACATTTGGCACCACAGAGGAACCGTGGACACTGAGCATGGTATGGTAGTTATGGTCAGTGGTGGCCAGCCCACAGGCCTTTCCCTCTGTTAACCACTGTGTTTAGAACCATTACCCGGCAATATAAAACTGTAGAAAAAGAAACAGCAACAAAACTCCAATATAAACTGGAAAATGGTGATACCATTTGTTCCTGCTGTTTCTGGCCTCTCTGAAGAGGAAAAGAGGGAAAGATTCAGGCAGCAGCACAGAGGTGGACAAACTCCCAAATCCTCTGGGAAAGTCAGCTTTATGTTACCATGTCTATATAGTAGAAAATAGCAGGTGATCCCTCCCCATGCATGTAGTGCCCAACACCATGTGGAAATATCTTTCCCCCTCTCCCCTCGCAGCTCCCAGGCAGGCAGACATGTCAGAGGGAGCAAAAGAAAAATGTTTCAAAGAGACTGAAGCACAGCTGTTGCCGTATGGGTTTAAGTCTGTATCCACAGAGCCTCACCATCTGTACCACAGCACAGCCCGTGTCCACAGAGCCACACCATCCATACCTGAGCACAGCCCTTGTCCACAGAGTCACACCATCTATACCTGAGCACAGCCCTTGTCCACAGAGTCACACCATCCATACCAGAGCACAGCTCGTGTCCACAGAGCCACACTATCCATACCAGAGCACAGCCCGTGTCCACAGAGCCACACCATCCATACCACAGCACAGCCTGTTTCCACAGAGCCACACCATCCATACCACAGCACAGCCCTTGTCCACAGAGTCACACCATCCATACCAGAGCACAGCCCGTGTCCACAGAGCCACACCATCCATACAACAGCACAGCCCATTTCCACAGAGCCACACCATCCATACCAGAGCACAGCCTGTGTCCACAGAGTCACACCATTCATACCTGAGCACAGCCCTTGTCCACAGAGTCACACCATCCATACCAGAGCACAGCCTGTGTCCACAGAGTCACACCATTCATACCTGAGCACAGCCCTTGTCCACAGAGTCACACCATCCATACCAGAGCACAGCCTGTGTCCACAGAGTCACACCATTCATACCTGAGCACAGCCCTTGTCCACAGAGTCACACCATCCATACCAGAGCACAGCCTGTGTCCACAGAGTCACACCATCCATACCACTGCACAGCCCATGTCCACAGAGCTATGCCATCCATACCAGAGCACAGCCCGTGTCTACAGAGTCACACTATCCATACCAGACCACAGCCTGTGTCCGCAGAGTCACACCATCCATACCACAGCACAGCCCTTGTCCACAAAGCCACACCATCCATACCACAGTACAGCTCTTGTCCACAAAGCCACATCATCCATACCACAGTACAGTCTGTATCCACAGAGCCTTGGTTCTCATGTCAAAGCACTGTACAGTATTTATCCATATAGCTCATCCATCCTATTAGTGCAGTGGCTATATCCATACAGCCTTATCCTGTATATCAGTCATAATCCCTCTATTAGTGCAACCTATATCCGCACAGCCTTGTGCCCTGTTCAAAACAAACTCTGTATTCATATATCGCATGGATCAAAGCAGATTGTAGCCCCAAAACAACATCCATTCTACCAAGATAGATCCTATCCATACAGCCATATCCCTGTCTCAAGCCATTGTTTGTATCTTGGGAGCCACATCCCAGCATCTGTGGAGTCTGAATCCAGAGCCAAACCCTTGTATCAAAAAGATTTAAAGTCCAGAGTTCCCTGAGCCTCCAGCATGCTGTCCAGAACAGGGGGCCATGGGATCAGTCCATGATGGTGGGCAAGGAGGGCTCTGACCCGGTCAAACACCTCCAGTCCTTTACTTCCCTTTTGTTAAAAATGAAATGTCAGAATGACACGTGTGTCCGCCTGGGAACCTGGGAGAGGTTTTCCTGTCATTTCATTCTCCCTTCCCCTCTCCCATTTGGTAGTGCTGACGGATTCCTCACTGGCAGTATCAATTGTTTGCTTCCCCCTCCTCCTCATCAAAGGACTGCACCCCGGATGAGGTGACATCTGAGACCTTGCGGCTGAGTGCGGCATGTTCTAGCTCCTCCCGAGGTGACAGTGACTCTAGGTCCCGGCATACAGCATCGTCCTCCTCTGGAGAGGTCTTCTTGTTTAGCAGCGGGGCCTTTTCCAGTAATGGGTTCCCTTCCTCCTCTGTATGCACCCCCATGTATGTGCTGGATTCGGCCCCACCACCACCCACTGAGGCAGTCTGAGGTGGCCACATGTCAACGAGCCCTGGGTTCTGGAGCAGGGCCTGTGCTTGCTGCTGCTGCATCTGATGCTGCTGGATGAGGCTACTCTGAATCAATGTGCTCTCCTGCAGGTTGGACTGGGTCTCCTCAAAGTTCTGGCCTAGGTAGGAACCAGTAGCTGGGGAAGCAATGAGGGACTGGTCGCTGGTCTCCCAAGCATCAGAGGAGCCCAGGCAATACATGCCCTGAGAGACATAGGAGTGAGGCCAGCTGTCATACTGTGTCTGGGCCATGTGATCTGCAGAAAGAGAAGGGAAGAGAAAGGGGGAGAGTTAAAGGGAGAAAGAAAGAGTGCAAAGGGAGGAATTGGAGAGAGAGAGAATGAGAAAGAGAGTGAGACAGGACAACAGAAACAGGAAGAGACAGAGGAGGGCAGTGGAGAACAGAGAGAGGGGTCAGGGAGGACAGAAAAAGAGAGGCAGGGCAAGATGGGAGCCATTGGAAATGGCAGACAGACAAACCTGCAGAACCTGCATATAACAGGTGATGCTGGCCTCCCCTGCTGTGCCCAGAGGCCCAGGAGAATGGGGTCTGGAGCTTGTCTGCTGGGCCCTGACTCTATGGGCAGCTCCATGAGTGGGGAATATTTCTCTCTCTGCCAGATCTCAACTCATGAGAAAGGGCAATGGTGACCCCCACAGAGGATAAAGAAACTAGTAGGGATGGAAAGGAACCTGGCAGCAAGGATAGGGGAGGGCAGGGATGTCCCAGGACCAGTGGGAGGGGATAGGGCTCACCCTGGTTTTCCATTAGCTCCTGGTAGTTCTCACTGTAGTTGCTTGCTGGGTTCTCCTGGTTGGAGTTGACACTTACATCCTCACCATCCATGGAGGACCAGGCCATGAGAGTGGCCTCAGAGATGGCAAACTGCTCCATCACCCCTGCGCCAGAGAGAGACAGGGAGAGGCAGTAGAGACATGAGGAGCTCCCCACGTACCCCCACCTCACTGACACCCCTGAAACACTGAACCTACCTATTCCTGCCTCAATGATATCCCCTGCTCTGACCTGCGCCTCCTCGCCAAGCATATCCCCCAGCGAGTCCCCCGCGGCCTTCATCTGAGCTGCACCTCCCTATCCCATCTGTGTGCATTCCCCAGCAATTCTCTTCTCCGGCTCTCTCAGGCTCCCCTTTCTCTCTCTGCTCTCAGATACCCCAGCACCCCAGTGTGGGGGAAGTCAGGACTACCTGCAAGGAATCGGGCCTCCTTCTCGCCATCGCTCAGGTCTGAATAGGCATCAGCATCCTTGCGCACCGCCTCATGTGTATGCAGCTGTTGCTGACTGTTACCTTTGTCCCACCCTTGCCACTCAATCATGTGAGCTACACGACCCTGTCCCATAGCCGTTGGCTTCGTGACGTGATCCTTCATGCTGCGGGATATCCCTAAGGGGCCAGACATCAGAAAACAAGCAGGGGCTATTACACAGCTCCATGGCTATTTGTCACTCTATTCACCCTTCCCTGGAAAGGGGGTCCCCCATCGTCCCCTGGACTCCTTCCCTTAGATGGTGCCCCCTCCCTCCCTTGCTGTGGGGCTCAAAAGGCCTATTAAGCAACTCCAGGAGTTGTAATTGTTCTCCATACCCCTCCCTGATATGGTTTCCCATCATTTCATGGATGGGGTCCCACTGGGGGCACAGTAAGGAAAGGAAGAGAAACCCAGAAGTGAAAGAGCCTGGAGAAAGAATTCTCTTTTTTGCCCAGCACAGAGTTCGGTGTTAGGGGAACAGTGGGTACGAGGGACAAATCTCAGAAATGGATGATCTAGGAGACTGAAAAAGGGTCTTCTCCCAGGACAGTCTTGAGGGAAAGAAATTGAAGAGGTCTGAGCATGGGGGCACAGTGAGAAGAGCCGGAGGGGTATGAGACAAACATGAACTTTTAAAAGGCAACAACTGAGATAGGCCTGAGGCTAGGCAGTTGCAGATCAGAAAGGTCTCGAGTTGGGCAGATCAGTGAGGAGAGGACAAGGGTTAAGGAGCAGCACTTAGAAGAGCAGTGAGGAGAGGCCTCAGATTAGGGGGCAGCAGCTGGGAGAGCAGCAAGTAGAAGAGGCCTCAAGTTATGGGGCAATGGTAAGGAGAGGTCTCAGGTTGAACAGAAAGTGGGGAGACACCTGGCTTTGTGAAGCAGCAGCAGGGAAAACAATGGGGAGAGGCCTAGGGTCAAAGGGAGAGGAGCAGTGGCAAATAAACCCAGGTCAGAGGTTCTCACCAGAGAAAGACGACTTAGCCAGAGCCCCGATTCCATAAGCATTGGAGTTCCGCTTCAGCTTGGGGAGAATGGAGGTTGTGTCTTCCATGGAGAGCTGAAAAGAGAGAGAGCATGAAGGTGTGAAAGAGAGGGAAAGATGAAGGAAAAAGAAAACAAGAGAAGGAGAAGAAGGAGATGGAAATGAGAGATCAGTTGAAGAGTTCAGGAAGGCAGATAAGGTGTCCATGTAAAGGTTATGATTTGCTAGTTATGATTATGCTATCTGTATGCATGATTCATTTTTGTATTTAGAATTACAGATATTGGCTGTATACTGTCTGTAGTTCAAACGTGTGTTATGCCTCTGGGTGACACTCCAGACAATTTGGCATCAGCACTGCCTAGCCTGCTTGATGGCCCATTAAGGTCCATCAGCTGTACAAATGACCCACTGAGAGAAGGCAAATACACCTTATGACTCAGCAAGGTATGCAGGGATATGCCTATGGACAGAACTCTAAGGCTTTTCCATGCCATGTGCTGGGTGGCTTGTGCTTAGAACAAAGGAAGCACAAGCCACATGGCAAAAGGACTATAAAAGGCATCATCATCATCTCCATTTTGTCTTCAATCCTGCTTCTGACCTCTGGAGGAACTGTGCTTGAAACTGAAGCTCTGAACAAAGGATTGAAAGGCCCATCCCAGTGGTGGATGTACTCCAGAGACTTGATTTGAGTCTGCAGTTTATTCCATCATTGTTACAAGCCAGAATCAGGAACTTTGCCATTTCTGTATGTAATTTAACCAATTTTAACTTTCATCTATATTTCTTTCTTCTTATGAATAAACCTTTAGATTTTAGATTCTAAAGGATTGGCAACAGCGTGATTTGTGGGTAAGATCTAACTGTGTATATTAACTTGGGTCTGCGGCTTGGTCCTTTGGGATTGGGAGAACCTTTTTACTTTTACTGGGGCATTGGTTTTCATAACCATTTGTCCCCATAATGAGTGGCCCTGGTGGTGATACTGGGAAACTGGAGCGTCTAAGGGAATTGCTTGTACGACTTATGGATAGTCAGTCTGGTGAGACCGAAGTCCTCTCTGTTTGGCTTGTTTGGTTTGCTCAGAGGTGGAGAACAACCAGCCTGGGGCTGTGACTGCCCTGCTCTAAGCAATTTGTCCTGAGCTGATACTCTCAGTTGTGTCCTGCCAGAGGCCGCATCGTTACAGGAGGTGACACAGCACAAAAGGTCAGGAGGCAAGAAGCAGTAATAACAGGGGAAGAATATGCTTTTGACCATTTTTTTCTCTCGCGTTTTAAATAATCTGTATTGAAAAAAACAAAATGAAGAAGCATGTGTCAGTGATGATTCTCTCTTTATTCTGTCTATTCACAGCTATATATATATATATATATGTATAATGGTCTCTTCCTCGTGATTCCCAGCCATTCCCTTCCCTATGCTCAGCCTCAACTCTAGAGAGAGGGGGACACTAAACTACCACATGAGCCAGGGGTTAATTGGTGTTTGTTTCTCTTAGGAATCCATTAATCCTTGATTAATCCTTCTTCCTTGAGAATGACAGGGTTTGAACTCCACATGCTCCTCCACAAGAGCTAGTTGTTCCAGCTAAATCCACCAGGTTCCCTCATACATTCCAGCCAAAATTATCAGACTTTGGGGTTGCTTATAAAATTAGGCACCTATGGGCTGATTTTCAAAGGGGCTGAGCAACCACTGCTCCCACTCCCACCAATTATAGGTGAAAATATAGGTAAACAGCCCTTCTGAAAATCATAAGAGCATAAGAATGATACTGGGTCAGACTAATAGTCCATCTAGCACAGTAACCTGGCTGTGCAAATGCTCCTTTGCTGCCTCTCGTGAAAGGAGGAGGGCTTTAAGGTTTATACTCACATTAATACCATCCCAGGAGAAATCTGTCCGGGTTTGCTATGGAAGAGAAGAAAGAGAATATGTTAATATAACACATGGGTGTAGTGTGTGCGACCATGTATTCCTCTAGTGGCAGGTCCTAATGATTATAACAGCCTGCTACTTACTCACAGATAAAGGAGTTACTCCTTTAGCTCAAGTGGTATGGTCTTGTGCTTTTGGTGCTGAAGGTCCCGGCTTCATTCCCTCCTGATCACTGTGGTGTCTGTATGTATGCGGCCATGGTTAATGACATAAGGGATTGGGAATATACAAAGAAACAGAAAGGGAAAAAGAGAGAGAGACAGACAATATATAACCCTCTGATAGGAACCCCCTGCATTCACACTGCCTTCTTTTGCTGAACATTGTGCACTGGCAATGTTAGATATTTTCAAAGAGGATGAATTTGTCAGGTCCTTATTTCAGGGCAGTAACAAGTGCATAACCCTCTGTGGGAACTGCACTGCCCTTGGACTCACTCAAAGGTGAGCTAGAAAACTGGAATATTTCAGTCAAAAATGGTTCTAGAACAGGCTACAAAGCCATTCACTCCTGAAACGGTTAAATGCATCCACACAAAAAACAATCTTCCTTCTGCAAATGAGTTCCAAGTGTCCCCTTCTGCCCCTATAGTGCTTGTTCATTGAGGATCTCCTTGAGTTACTTATCTCCTGTTTGTGGCACAACTCCCTAAAACAGGAGTTTCTGGGAGTTACATTCCACAGTTGAAGAAATGCTGAATCAAGATGCAATTCTTATATATTGTTATTTTGTAATGTGTAAAATTGTATGTGCTTTGTACATTAACATGGCATGGCTATTGAATAAAAAGAGCCTTGATCTTCTTGTTTAATGTGAAAGGTCTTGTGATTGCATGCACTGGACATTACACAATGGAAAATTCATGTGTTAAATTACAGAAGCTGCATCATTCGAAACAAGAAATGAAGCAGCACTGGAGATACTGCCCAATAATTTAACAGCAGTTAACCGTGAATAACCCCCAAAAAACGTAACGAGAGACTAAAATGCTCTTTGTTTCCCCACAGCAGTATAGATCTGTTCTATGCCAGGGCCTCCCATCTAAGCCAGCACACAAGCAATTCAGACTGAAATGGTTTTCGGACTCACCCGGAGCTACTTTTCATGTTCTACTCTGGTAACTGTAAATCAAAGCTTTCAATTCTGAAAATTGATGCCCCCCAAGTCTCTAGTGCAAGTATGACTTTTGTGCCTTTCCCAGCTGAGGTTGGTGACCCCAGACCCTTTATATGTATTCAGTGGGGTTGAGACTTTCCAGTCTTCTCTCCTTGGGCATAGGATGGGCACTCACCTCAGTGGAGGGTCGGTGGATGCTACTGCCATGCAATGAGCTGGTGCTGTCCATATTGATCTGATCCACATCTTTCAGTCCTTTCCAGTCCACTGCAATCACCTCATTCCCTGCCGGGACAAAACATCCAGTCAGGATTTCTTGATTCCATCACTTTAAACAGTGCTATAAGGGGTTCTGCTTCAGAGTTGACCAAAGGAAGGAGTGTGTGTCATACATTCATAACACTTAAAGCCATAACAGGCCATTAGATCATCTAGCCTGACCTCTGTATATAACAGACCATTCAGTTTCATCCACTGTATTGATCCCAGTAACTTGTGTCTGGTTAAAGCATATCTTTTAGACAGGCATCCAGCACTGATATGGGATGGAGAACCCACCAGTGGTAGTTTATTCCAGTGGTTAGTCACCCTCACTATTACAATTTTGTGCCTTATTTCTAATTTGAGTTTGTCTGGCTTCAACTTCCAGCCATTGGTTCTTGTTATGTCTGTCTCTAGATTAAAGAGCCCTTCAGCACCCAGCATTTTTGTCATGTGAAGATAGTTATCAACCATAATCAAGTCACCACTCAGTCTTCTTTTTGATAAGCTCTCTCACTGCTAAATCTATCACTATAAGGCATTTTCTCCAGCTCTCAAATTTGTGGCTCTTCTCTGCAGCCTCTCCAATTTTCCAACATCTTTTTAAAAAATGTGGACACCAGAACTGGATACGGTATTCCAGTACTTATCTCACCAGTGCCATGTACAGAGGTAAAACCACCTCTCTACCAGGCTTGGCAATTTCCAGGGAAAAACTAGTTTAGGACAGGGTAAATACTAGCTTAAACCTAGGTTAAACTGTGAAAAATAAAGGCATCAGTGGGCAGCAAGTTCAGCAAGCACAGAATGAATCTTTTCAAACTTTGAATACATCCATTCAAAACTGAGGAATAGGTGCGGTCTATCCACTACAAAGTTGGTCTTTTGCTATAGGATGTTGCATGGGCAAGTGGACCTGGACTAGTAGTTTGCAGCTCTGCATGCTTCTGATTGCTTAATGCTTCAAGCCTGCAACTCTGCATTATTGTCATTTTCATATAATCAAATGTTTTTGACTTCTGTTTATATAATATTGAAAACTGAAATGAGTCATGATCTGTACAGCTTCCTAGAGAAAATACCAAACCAGAATGTATACAGACATTCCAATGTTCAGGATTATAATTATTTATATTAGTATTACACTCACTGCAGATTTACATTTTGTTTGTACAACTGTAAATCTACAGATCTACTGCTTTATGTTACCATAACTTGAATATGTAACTAAAACTAAGTGGAATGTAGTGTGCATCAATGAAACCATTTTTAAAATAGAAAATGCCTTAAACTGGGACTAACTAGTTTCCCCCATGATTTCATCAGGTAAAACCCACTTCTGGTAAATACCACGCCATCTCTGCTCCCTACTCCTACTCACTACTTCTCCGTTTATACATCCAAGAATTGCATGTCTTTTTTTCCCACAGCAAAAACAATCCATTGATCAGTTGTCACTTCCACTGATTTAGAATCTATAATTTACATTTAGAATCATGTTCAGTTGCTTGTACACTGTGATCCCTAAATCCTTTTTAGAGTCATTGCTTTCGAGGATATGGTCCCCCATTCTTCAGGTATGGCCAGCATTTCTTGTTCCTAGATGTATAATTTTGCATTTGGCTGTATTAAAACACATATTGCTTGAGCTGGCCCAGTTTACCAAGTGATCCAGATTGCTCTGTATAACTGCCCTATCCTCATCATTTACCACTTTGCTAATCATTGTGTCATCTGCAAATTTTATCAGCAAGGATTTTATATTTACTTCCAGATCAGCGATGAAAATTTTGAAAAGTACTGGGCCAAGTAGCAATGTTGTAAAACCCCACTAAAAACACATGCCAATTTGATGATGATTCCCCATTGACTACTACTTGTTGAGATCTGTCAGTTAGCTAGTTCTTAATCCATTTAACGCGTGCTTTGTCGACATTGTATAGTGCTGATTTTTTAATCAAAATGCTCTGTGGTATTAAATCAAATGCCTCACAAAAGTTTAAGAGCTTGTCTAAGTGCAGAATAAAGAAAGGTGTGAATTTGAAGTGCAATAACTATTCCATACTAAGTTCCTGTGTGGACTTTCTTATTACACACTGAGGGTTTGGCTACACTTGCAGGTGTGCAGCATTGGGAGTTAAAGCTGTCTTCGGACAGCTGTGTAGGGAAAGCGCTGCAGAGTGGCCACACTGACAGCTACCAGCGCTGCAGTGTGGCCACATTTGCAGCATTTGCAGCGGTGTTGGGAGTGGTGCATTATGGGCAGCTAACCCACAGAGCACCTCTTCCCATTCTGGCGCTGTGGGTTGTGGGAAGGGGGCGGAGGG
>NC_133769.1:151599728-151610735 GCF_003597395.2 Chelonoidis abingdonii | reverse complement strand
CACACCTGGCTGAGCAAACAGGAAGGGGATTTTTAAAATTCCCGAGGCATTTAAAGGGCGGGTCACCTGAGGCCAGGGCAGTAGAGTTCGAACTGATGAGCAGAGTGGCTGAACAGACATTCTGGGATACCTCCGAATACCTCTGGAGGCCAATAACAGCGCTTTTGGTGGCCACACTGGTGGAGCAGCACTGCATCAGCAGCGCTATAGTTGTTATTCCCCAGGTTGAGGTGGAGTACAACCAGCACTGTAGCCAGGGAGATACAGTGCTGTATGTGCCTTGCAAGTGTGGACGGTGAGTGACTTGCAGCGCTGTAAAGCCACCACCAGCGCTGCAACTCTCCAGTGTAGCCAAGCCCTGAGAGTGTCTATTTATGGTTTAGGTTTATCCACTGCTAAAGTGGATTAAACTAAACCACACAAAGGCAGAGTAAGAGTGTTCACACAGCAAACTATTGAGGAATAGCTATTCAGCAATACCTATTGTGCAATATCTATTCCAGGTTTTTCCCTGTGTAGACACGCCCTAAGCATATTACAGTTACCTTGCAGTTACTGTGCAGTTACTATGCAGTTACCTTTATCAATGCAACTTGTAATTTCATCAAAAAATTAAATGAGGTTTGTTTGACAATACTTATTTTCCATCATATCATGTTGACTGGCCTTAATTATATTCCTGTCCTTTAATTCTTTATCAGTTGAATCCTGTATCAGTTTTTCACACTATTTTCCCCAACCTGCAGTTATCTGGGTCATCTTGCTTGCTCTCTTTGAATATTGGCATAACCAGTCTTCTGAAATTTTCCCGATATTCCAAACTGTATTAAAAATGAACATCAGTAGGCCAGAGGTCTTGTCAGCCAACTCTTTTTGGATTTTTGGGTGCAAGTTATCTGGGCCTGTTGATTTAAAAATGTTTAACATCCTCCTTAATTAATAATGGCCTGGAAAGTACTTCATCATTCCCATGTGTTACGAGTCCATCATCTTGCTTCTTTTCAAAGACAAAATAGAAATATTTATTGAACACTTCTGTCATTTCTGCATCTTTATTAACATTTTTATCATCACCGCATAGTAATGGATTGATTTCTAAGGTTTCTAGGAGTTCTTTGGTTCCTAATGTACTTTAAAAACTCCTTCTTGTTATCCTTAGCCATGCCAGCCATGGATTTTTCCCTGATGTCTTTATCTTTCCTTACACATTTTCTTCACTTTATAGCTTCTAATTTATACTGATTGCTCTCTCATTCCCCTTTTTACCATTTGCTATATATTGTTCCTTTATTTCTAAATACTGCCATCACTTCACCACTGAACCCACCTTTTAGCCAAAGTTGTCCTCTTCCTTGACTGTGGAATCATATCTTTTTGGCCAGCTAAAAAAACCTCTTCTTAAAAGGTCCCAATTTTCAGTCATATTTTTCTGTCTAAATTTTTCCTCACGATCAGTTTTGTTCATGAAGGCAGCAAGTGTAATTATATATATCAAATCAAGAAAGATATATATACTGGTTGGGATTGTCTATTTTTCATAGGTTCATAGATTCTAAGGCTGGAAAGGATTATTGTGATAAGTTAGTCTGACCTCCTGTGTTACACAGGTCATAGAACTTCCTGTGATGAGGTGTGCAGCCTACACAAGTGCTGACAAGGTTAACGTGGGCCTAAGAGGCCAGTACTGGTACCCAGCTGCACTTGGAAGGAGAGCCCGGCTTAATGGAGCCCAACTAGGCAGGAGCAGGCTGGTTAGTATAAAGGCAGGAAGTTGACAGCAGCAGAGGGCTGAAGAAAGGCAAGTCCGCAGTCACTCTCTGGGAACAAAGAGGTGGTGAGGAGGATACTCAGGGGAGAGGATAAGTCCTGGGATCCTAGCCCTGAAAGAAGGGTCAACCCAGAGAAGTTGCGGGGAAGAAAGAAGCCCAAGGAAACAGCAGCATGGAATGGAACTGGCAGAGCTTGGCTGCTGGTTCCAGGGTGGGAACCCAGTGTAGAGGGAGGGCCTGGGTTTCCCAGTCAGCCACTGGGAAAGTGGCACCGGACCTGGAGATTTGGAATGGAAGACTGTCTAAGAGAGTGTATGGTGGACTTTGTTACTCCAGAAGAGGAGGACTATATAGTGACGTGGACAGACGGCTGAGTCATGAAGATGAAGCATTCTGAATCACAAAGAGAGAAGGGCCACAGCCCGAGCAACCAGCAAAAGTGGGTGCCGGACAGGGCGAGTCTTATTCCCAGACCCATTCGAAAGGAGGTGCACTTGCAGTGAGTGAATGCCTCTACCCTTCCCCAAAATAATTCCTAGAGCAGATCTTTTTAAAAAAATCCAATCCTGATTTAAAAACTGTCAGTGATAGAGAATCCACCACAACTCTTAGTAAATTGTTCCAATGGTTAATTACACTCACTGTTAAAAATGTATGTCTTATTTCCAGTTTGAATTCGTCTAGCTTCAACTTCCAGCCATTGGATCATGTTATACCTTTCTCCGTTTGATTGAAGAGTTCTTTATCAAATATTTGTTCCCCATATAAGTTATAGATTGTTATCAAGTCACCCCTTGACAGTCTCTCTTCGTTAAGCTAAAAAGACTGAGCTCCTTGACTCTATCACTATAAGGCAGATTTTCTAATCCTTTAATCATTCTTGTGGCTCTTCTCTGAACCCTCTCCAATTTACCAACATTCTTTTTGAATTGTGGACACCAGAACTGGACACAGTATTCCAGCAGTGATTGCATCAGTGCCCAGTTTGAATGTAATCAGGTCATGATCACTGGTCCCCATGGCAACCACAAAACTTCCAGTCCAGCAAGTAATTCATCTTTATCCATCACAATGAGGCCCAAAACAGTTACCTCGTGTTGGGTGCAATACCTTTCGTGTTAGACAATTACCTATAATTTACAAAAGTGCCCGCTGCTTGTTAGCATATTGATCTCTGTACATTCGAGATACTGTGCTTCTGACTTATCAATATCTCTAAAACAGGTGATGGTGTCTTTAATGTAGAGTGTCACTCCTCGCCTCTTTCACCTACTTTCTTTCCTGAATAGGTTGTTATGTTCATGGCACGCACACAGCAAAGTTAAATAGAAACATAAAATACTCTTGCCAGAGGGTGGCAAAGTAACACTACTTATTGCTTAACATTCAGAACAATAACACAAAAGAACCACGGAACTGAGAGGGACAAAGCAGGCTGCTCCCTAAGGCAGGGAGGCACAATTCACCCCACCTTACTGGCTCTTCGTAGTGTTGCCAACTCCACATACCAAGAAGACACCACACAACCCCTGAAAAGTCACTAGATGTAGCTATTTAAGCACTCAAAAGGAGTAAAAAATGTCATTAAAAAAATGTCCAGAGAATTCAACAGAGAATTATATATATATCAGGTCTGTCAAGTGATGAAAAAAATTTATCGTGATTAATCATGCTGTTAAACAATAATAGAATACCATTTATTTGCATATTTTTGGATGTTTTCTACATTTTCAAATATATTGATTTCAGTTACAGCACACAATACAAAGCATACCGTGTTCACTTTACGCACCGTCAAAAACAAAAGAAATAGTATTTTTCAATTCACCTCATACAAGGACTGTAGCGCAATCTCTTTATCATGAAAATTGAACTTACAAATGTAGTATTATGTACAAAAAAAAAGCATTAAAAAATAAAACAATGTAAAACTTTAAAGCCTACAAGTCCATTCAGACCTACTCCTTGTTCAGCCAGTTGCTCAGACAAACAAGTCTGTTTACATTTGCAGGAGATAATGCTGCCCGCTTCTTGTTTACAATGTCACCTGAAAGTGAGAACAGCAAGGCACTTTGGTAGTCGGCATAAGAAGCAGGCAGCATTATCTCCTATAAATTAAACAAACTTATTTGTCTTAATGATTGGCTAAAGAAGAAGTAGGACTGAGTGAACTTGTAGCCTCTAAAGTTTTACATTGTTTTGTTTTTGAGTGCAGTTATATAACAAAAAAATCTATATTTTTAAGTTGCACTTTCATGACAAAAGGAATGAGGAGTACTTGTGGCACCTTATAGACTAATACATTTATTTGGACACAAGCTTTCATAGGCTAAAACCCACTTCATCAGATGCATGCAGAGTACCCCTCATTCTTTCTGCTGATACAGACTAACATGGCTACCACTCTGAAATCTTTCACGACAAAGAGATTACATTACTGTCCTTGTATGAAGTGAACTGAAAAATACTATTTCTTTTGTTTATTATTTTTACGGTGCAAATATTTGTAACAACAATAATATAAAGTGAGCACTGTACATTTTGTATTCTGTGTTGTAATAGAAATCAATATATTTGAAAATGTAAGAAAACGTCCAAAAATATTTAATAAATTTCAATTGATATTCTATTGTTTAACAAAACAATTCATTAATCATGATTAATTTTTTGAGCTAATCACGTGAGTTAACTGCGATTAATCAGCACCCCAATACACACACACACACACACACACACACGTGCGCTCAGGCAAGTATAGTCACAGAATCATTCACAAGTAGTTCACTAGTGTTAATAAAATCCATTCCATGCTTTTCTTACTACATTCTGTTGCACACCAGAAGCAACTACAACAGTATGCTGTCATCATCAGGAAGGTGCCCTCTGCTCATTGAGAAGGAAACTGCAGCCCTCTCCTTATTGGGTAGGGTACTCTGTACACTGCAGCTCTTCCCAGCCTGGATTTGAGCCAATCGGTTAGTGAAAGTGAGAGCCCAGAGCCAGAGGGAAGAGGACATTTGCCTCACCTGAGCTTGGTGCTGCATGGAGTCAAGAAAGTACCGCTTTCTCCCCAGGATTTGATTTCTGAAAAACAGGTGAGCAGCTAACCCCAGGCCAAGCCAGGGGAAGGAGTAAAGTGGAGACGAAATCAAGCTAGCTCCACCTTTGATTCTGTAGTAAGGGCTTCATCCCTGGAGGCATGGTGCCCCTGCCCCATTGGGGCACATGGCCCTGTCTCATCCCACCCCACCTTCCATCTATGCAGCTCTCCTTACTGGCTAACTTGCCTCTCCCGCCCTGCCTGCTTCATTAGCCATCTTTCCCTGCATCACAAAGAACACATATGGATAAAAACAAGCCTTGGCTAATGTGCTGCTCTCTCCAAAGTGCGTCTGGCTTTAGCAAAGTATTTAATTAGCCTCCACAAACTACTTTTCCTTACCTTCAGATTATAGTGATCTTAGCCCAAGAAGCCCTGGAATGTGATTCCTTCTGAGAACATGCTCAGTTGAGACATAATGACATTAACTTGGGTGTGCAAAAGAATGTACTCCTCTACCCCAATATAACATGGTCCTCGGGAGATAAAAAATCCTACCATATCATAGGTGAAACCATGTTATATTGAAATCGCTTTGGCCTCTAGCATTTCCGTTATTAATAGTCAGCAAACATGCCTAGGCCTTCCCCTATCTGACCCCCTACCTACTTCCTGCCCCCGACTGACCACTCAGAACCCCTGACCCATCCAACTCCCCCCCATTCCTTGTCCCCTAACTATCCCCTCCAGGGAACCCCCACCCCTAACCCCCATCCCAAGACCCCACCCTCATCTAAGCCCCCCTGCTCCTTATCCCCAGATCGCCTCTTCCAAAGACAGAGACATCCCATTCCTAGTCACTCCCAGGACTCCCACACCCTATCCAATGCCCATGTTCCCTGTCCCCTGACCGCCCTGCCCCCAGAACCTCCAAACCATCCAACCCCCCCGCTCTGTTCCCTGAGCGCCCCCAAGATCCTATGCCCCTTATCCAACCCCTCAGCCCCAGCCCGGCACCCTTAACACGCCACTCAGAGCAGCGTGTCGGAGCCAGACACGCTGATGCGCTGATCCACCGGAGCGCACAGCCCTGCCTCCCAGAGTGCTGCTTTACGACGCTATATCCAAATTCGTGTTATATTGTGTTGCATTATAATGGGGTAGATGTGTAGTAAGAAGAGCACGGAATGGATTTTATTAACACTATTGAGCTGCTTCTGAGAGATTTTGTGATTCTACATATTGGTGACTTCTTTCTCTGAATGTCACTGTAATTGGCAGTGAAAGTCATTAGATTTGTCACTGGTCACTCTGACACTTATTTTTTCACTAGGGAAACCAAAGTCACTAAATCGAGTGACAAATTGGCAACACACTTCCCTACAGGACCCCTAACCCACAAGCAGGATCAGGAAAAACCCTGAGCATTTAAAGTGATAGCTTACAATTTCAATTCCATTTTCAATGCACTACAGTTGTAACCAGGGTGACCAGGTATCTGGTTTTTGACCAGAACGCCCAGTGGAAAAGGGACTCTGGTGGCTCCGGTCAGCACTACTGACTGGGCTGTTAAAAGTCTGCTCAGCAGTGCTGCAGTGCTAAGGCAGGCTAGTCCCTACCTGTCCTGGCTCCAAGCTGTGCCCTGGAGGGGGCCAGCAGGTCCAGTTCCTTGGCTGGGGAGGGCCACCCGCACACTGGCTCTGCACTCCCATTGGCTGGGAACCTGCGGGCAAGAGCCTGCCGTGCCTATGCCTAGGAGCCAGACCTGTTGGCCACTTCCGGAGTGCAGCACAGAGGCAGGACAAGCAGGAAGCCTGCCTTAGCCCCCCCACTGCATTCCTGACCAGGAGCTGCCAGAGGCAAGCCTGGGCCTAACCCCGAGCCCCAACCCCTTCCCCAGTCCTGAGCCCCCCTACACCTAGGGCCCCCTTCTGCATCCAAACCCCTCATTCCCGGTCTCACCCCAGAGCCTGCACCCCCAGACGGAACCCTCACCCCACTTCACTCCAAGTACTACAGCCCAGAGCCACATCCCACACCCTGAACCCCTCTGCCCCACCCCACAGCCTGGAGCCCCCTCCTGCACCCCAACCCCCTCATCTCTGGCCCCACTCCAGAGCCTGCACCCCAGATGGAGCCCTCATTCACCTGAACCCCCTGCCCCAGCCTGGAGTCCCCTCCTGCACCCTGAACCCCTCATTTCTGGCTCCACCATGGAGGCTGCATCCCCAGTTAGAGCCCTTATCCCGTCACCCACCCTAATCCCCTGCCTCAGTGAAAGCGAGTGAGGGTGGGGGAGAGCGAACCACTGAGGGAGGGGGAATGTAGTGAGCGGGGGCAGGGCCTCAGGGAAGGGGTGGGGCTATGGTGTTTGGTTTTGTGCGATTAGAAAGTTGGCAACCCTAGTTGTAAGTAGAGTGATTTTAATACTTTAATCACATGAATTATTCCAGCAGGTTTCAGCAATGCCAATTATATCAAATTTCTTCTAATCAATGAGAATTTGCATTTCCTCTTGCCTGTTACCCAGACTCTTAGCACTGGTGAGGAGCCTGGTGTGGCTGGTTGTGACACATAGAGGAGCCTGAGGAAGTTCCTCCAGACATAGGTGCCGACCCTGTGGGTGCTCTGGGGCTGGAGAACCCACAGGGAAAAATTAGTGGGTGCTCTGCACCCACCAGCAGCCAAGCTCCCCCCTCCTCGCCTCCTTCTCCCCAGCCCCGCGTGCCACTTCCCCGCTCCTCATCCTCCCTCCCAGCGCTTACCGCCACCTAACAGGTTCCTGGGAGGGAAGGGGAGAAGCAGAGACACGGCACACTTAGGGGAGAAAGCGGAGAAGAGGCAGGGAAGGGGCGGAGACTCGGGGAAAGGGGGTAGAATGGGAATGGGAAGGGGGTGGAGCCAGGGGCAGAGTGTGGGGCCAAGCACCCACCGGGAAGAAGGGAAGTCAGTGCCTATGCCTCCAGGAGGAGATACGTGACAATTAAGGGAACCGGGGGGCACTCACCAGTTGACATGCATAGTAGAGAAAAATAATTCAGTCCTTTTAGAAAGCTAAACTTTACTTAAGCTAAAACTAAAAGGAATCAAATGCCATCTGATGCAGAGTACATGTCATCCAGCAAACCAGTGTTCCCTCTCTCTCTGCCCCTCTGTAATGCAATAAGAGCCATGTGGGGGTGGGAGGTAGAGACCCACTAACCCTGCAGATATTCCATCTCACATTCAAAACATGCTTCCATCCAATAGTGTAATTGGGACCCAGTGTTTTAACAGTGTCTCCAAACCATGCTATTGCCTTGGATAGAATACAGCAGAAGCAGGTTGGGGGACATGATTAAAAGACAAGTGAGGTTTCAGTATTGTATGATAACACTGACAGGCATGTTAGAGCTTAGACACAGACACATTTCGATAGAGAAGAGTCAGGACTAGAGTGTGATGAGCACAAGGAGGATTCTTTCTTGAAGCAGTGGCCCTATCTGGCCCAGAATTGCTAACAGAACCTGAGAATTGCTTAGTGTTAACACAGGGTCTCCTAAATCCTGGCCTGGCAACCACAGTTCATGGAAGGGACTGCTGACTACACTACATCTCTCAGTGCGCATATTGATTAAATAAAAACCTCAAACCAAAAAAACAAAAATCACAGTTCCAAAGGAGACAAATCACAGACAAACAAAGAAAAGATTCAAACCCTCCGCACCCCAGATTCCCCTTCCTCCCTCTACTCCTCTGGGTTATTCTCTAACAAGAATGCACCTCCCCAAGTAAACGCAACACTTTATTGCAGGGGTTCTCCAACTGGGCATCGCGAGCCCGCAGGGGGTCATAAGTTTATTATGTGGGGATCGTGAGCTGTCAGTTGCCACTGTGAATCCCCATTTTGCCTCCAATATTTATAATAGTGTTAAATATAAAAAATGTGTTTTTAATTTATGAGGGGTTGTCACACTCAGAGGCTTGCTGTGTGAAAGGGGTCACCAGTACAAGTTTGAGAACCACTGCTTTATCACCATGTAAAGCTGGCCATGGCACCCCAGGCCCCTTCCCAGCTTCCTCCCGTTCTTTGCTTCTCTCATTTCAATTGAGATTTTATTATAGCCCTGTGTGGGGTAGGCAGCCACCTGTCCAGGATTTCCCAGGATCTTCCCTTTCTTGAGGTAGCTGCTCTGGGACATCTGTAAAAGGGTGCTCCAGACCCTGCCAGCTGGCTAGTTTTCTGGGATCAAGATCATCCCAAATGTCCCAGTTTTCTGTACCTCAAAGGTGGTAAACCTAGTGTGGGGTGGAGGGGGAATAACATGATAAATAGGTGATTGAGGAAACTATTATTTAATCAGGGCAACAGAGTAGTTTGAGTTCTGTTGGAAATCTCCCTATGAGTGGGGAAAGCTGCAGCTTACTTCAGAGTAGATTGTGTCCATTAAAGTGTTGCCATCTCTTGCAATTATATTTTAAGTCTCATGAATTTGGTGTTTTCCTTAAAGCTTTAGCTCCTGGAGTCCTGAGAACACACAAGAATTTCAGCTTTCATTTAAAAAAAAGTTTTCATTTCTGATCGTTGCAGAGAAGGACTTGAAAATGAGAACCCAAAAGGCTCAAACACCCGAATAATCAGAAAAAAATTCTTATTTATAAAACCTCATAATTTTTTAAGCCACTTGGGAGCCTAACTTATGCTTTATTTGACAATACTGATGTTAGGCTCTGGCTCTCTTTGAAGGTGGTACAGACTCTATCACGCTCAAAGGAAACTCTAGGAGGCACAAGGTCTCTCAGAGCTCAGTTATGCAGCACAGGGAAAACATGCCTGTTGTCAGGGGTGGCTCTAGACATTTCACCTCCCCAAGCAGGGCGGCATGCCGCAGGGGGCGCTCTGCCGGTCGCCAGGAGGGCGGCAGGCGGCTCCGGTGGACGGAGGGTTTGCTGGTCCTGTGGTCAGCTGGGCCCTCGGCTTTGGTGGACTTCCTGCAGGCACGCCTGTGGGAGGTCCACCGGAGCCGTGGGACCAGAGGACCCTCCGCAGGGATGTCTGCAGGAGGTCCACTGGAGCCACCTGCCACCCTCCTGGCGACCGGAAGAGTGCCCCCCATGGCATGCCACTCCAAGTACATGCTTGGCATGCTGGGGCCTGGAGCCGCCCCTGCCTGTAGTAAAGTTCTTTGGATGCAATGATGTTCTCCTTTTCAGCGGTGGCCTTGTTTTCTCCATTAGGGGGCAATATCAGGGAGCAGTTGCTGAACTCAAGAGAGTGCAATAACTGCAAACATGCATGGCATAAGGGGATAAAAGAGGGAAAGACTCTATAGACCTTCCTCCATTCATACAATGGCCATGAAATAAATAAAGATATCCTGTCTCCTAGAATGGGAATGGACCTTGAAAGGTCTTTGAGTCCAGCCCCCTGCCTTCACTAGCAGGACCAAGTACTGATTTTGCCCCAGATCCCTATATGGCCCCCTCAAGAACTGAGCTTACAACCCTGGGTTTAGCAGGCCAATGCTCAAACCACTGAGTTACCCCTAGGGCCCTAAAACAATCTGATCCTGTGATGGCAGCAGCTGTGAATGGGAAAGAGCACACTCAGTCTAGATAAAGCCCCTGCTCTCACTTCATCATGATGGCTTCAAATATTAGAATATAGAATATCAGGGTTGGAATGGACTTCGGAGGTCATCTAGTCCAACCCCCTGCTCCTCTAAGGCTGAAACATCCTATGTTTTGTCTCAGTCCAAAGATTAATTTTAATTGAGGGTTTTTTTAGGTTTGAGCTTAATTCATTTTCAGACCAGACATGTAGGAAACATGCAAACTTTCCTCACTAGGAAAAAAATGACTTTGCATGCAGAAAAACTCATAAGTGACTAAGCCATAAGATGGTGAGTTGTCGTCCTTGGGGAGGATAATAGCACATTACAATCACATATATATATATATATATATAGATATAGATATATCTCTAGATATAGATATAGATAGATAGATAGATAGATAGTGACTGGATAGCATAGTGGTTAAGAGTGCCACCCTTTGATATGGGAGACTACCCTTTGATACAAGAGACTGGGGTTCAAATCCTGCTTGGTACCCAACTTTCCAGTAGGGGTCCTTGGGCAAAAGACCCCCTAATGCTTCACCTGCCTACCTCAAATATGAGAGTGACACAAACTAGGAGAGTCATGCCAGCTCAGACGT
>NC_133769.1:151547261-151596831 GCF_003597395.2 Chelonoidis abingdonii | reverse complement strand
AGATACTGCGCAGAACCCTCAAACTCCCAGGCCTCTGGTAGAGGACCCGAGGTTGAGGAAGACACATACCACCCATAGGGGTGAGAGGGGAATTTTTTTTTTTATATATATATAACAGTGAATAATTGAATTTCAATCAAAGTTGGGCTCCTACTTTAGGCTCCTTTAAAACTTGTTGCCTTAAAAACCACACAAGTTACAAGGAATTAAAATTTTGTTTCACAAGCAATTTGTACAAAATATTAACGTTAGATTACTAGGTATCTGCAAAAATCCTTGGTAATCCCAAAAGCTTCATGTATTTTAACATAATTATTTATCTGCAAATTTGCACTAAAAAGTGCCTTATCATTCATCATTCTCCTGATGGCATATTTCAGACACCCAATCATGGAACAGAAACAATAATATGTGACCAACTGCAAACTAGAAATAGTGACTAGTCAAAGTGAAAAGTTCATGAATGACCCAGAAGCTGAAAATTATTTGTCCAAATTATTCAGTGAACACTTGGGGAAAACGAACACATTGGAAGGAAATCATAATCAGTTTGTGAACATTTAAAGCACAGAAATTAAATGCAAAAAATAGGGTTGCCAGTTTTGGTTGGACACATTCCTGGAGGTTTCATCACATGATATAATTGTTAAAGATTAATCTTTAATTCCTGGAGACTCCAGGACAATCCTGTAGAGTTGGCAACTCTAAAATCTGTGTTTACAAACTGTTAATGGCAAGGAGGAAAAGAAGGTAACTTTTGCATCCAAACAGGGTCAGGCCTGGGGGTACCCCTCCTGTCCAAAGTCAGGAATAGTTTCAGATTTGCTTTCATGAGAAACAGCCAAAACAGCACTAAATCATAGACTTAAAGAGCCAACTTCAGCTCTCAATCATTGAACTTAATGTGGTTGCACCAAGGTACCTGGGAGGTGAATTTATCACATGATGTTGGATAAAGCTAATTTTCTATAAAAAGAAATTAGTGTTTGCCTTACGGTTGTGTTTTTCTAGCTTCTTTCCCTTCCCCCCTCAGACTTCACATTTCCTTCTATATTTTCAGGTATCTTTTCTTTCATCTCTTCCACCTTCAATGTTAATTTTTTAAGTGCACGAGCTTTAACTTTTCCCTCTAAAACATTCTTCTCCTTCAAGATGTTTTTCTTTTCTGATTTTACCTTTTTTCCCTTTCAGATGTTCTCTCTCTGCCCTCCTTACCCACCTTTACCCCAATCTCTACTAATCATTACCTCTCTAACCCACTGCTACTTCCATAACTGGTCTTCTATCCTCTCCCAGAACACAGGTCTTGCTCAAACTACATATAAAGTTGATGAGACCTTTTTAAACGGTCAATGGGTCACATAGCTAATTTGAGGGTATCACCTTCCAAATGTGATCAAGTTGATTGCCCTGTTAAAATGATAAGCCACCAGAAAATGAAAAGAAAATTGAGTTTATGACCTTTTTTGTTTCTGTATAATGTATACGGAAGGGCTGAAAGGGTTGTCTTTCTGTTTTGGGGGTTATTTGTTTTTTGTTGTAGCTGTTGTTTGTTTTAGAGTCTTCTTGGGGGGGTGTTCAGCAGTTTTTTACATTAGAAATTCCGATGTTCTCCTGGAAGACCTTATAAATGACAGGCAAACTAGTAGGATGTAGCATCACAGGAAAGGAAATGAAACCTGAGCAACTGAGATAGGAAAGTATTTTTAGTCAGAATGTTTATTTAAAGCTCTTTTTTGGAGGGAAGGGTGGATTCTGTTTCTGTTCAACACAAATTAAATTCAAACATCTGACAAACAGTTTGGTAAAAAGATCTCTTTGTTAACAATTTAACACTACCATCCCTTCAACAACTAAAGGGCAGGAAAGCTTCAAGTCTCTGGTCATCCATCAAATCAGGAAAAACCAAAGTGGTGATCCTAGTATTTCTAAGGGAAAGATCAAAGAGATTTAAAAAAAAAAATCAGACACCATAAAAAACCAAAACATAAAACAAAATAAAAATGGAGGTTGGGCATCACAAACACTTGCTTCCTTTTTCAGCCCACTTTTAAAGTAAAAGTTAAAGTTCCCAAAGCAATGTGAACTCACCCACATTGTGACAAATGTCATGGAACATCCAAGGGCTAGGCTGGATTTTTATATTACTGTCCATTTCTATTTCAGTGGCTCAGGCTGTCACATTCTGTCCCATATGTCCTGCCATGTCTTTCAGTTCTCCCAGACACATACAGCGATTTTCTTAGTGGGTCATTTTTTTTTTCTTTTTCTAGTGACTTTCTTCTATTTCTGTCTCTTTCTTGTGCCTTTTGTATTTTGTACAAAAAGTGTCTTGTTTTAACTTTCTCTTCTATCATAATGTTTACAAGTCCATTCTCCTTGGGTTTCCAATGGGCTGTATGTTTTCTCAGTTCCTATTTCCACTCTGTAATCACTGATACTATATTTGGTAAGTCTGCCTGTGTTTTGTTCATTTGACTCTAATAAGGTCATCTGTGTCAGGCCTGCTAACAATCTAGTTTGTTGTAATCTTTCACCTGCTCATACAATAGGCCTGCTGCTGTCTTTTTTCTTATTTGGTTTAGGGTAAAGTACAATTTTTAAATGTTGTTTTGTCTCTTAGTCCTGGTTGTAAATGTCATTGGGAGCTGGAAGTGATGCTACTGTACACCGGTATGGAGTGTGTACCTATCACATTTGTAGGTGTTTTGTGATTAAAGCTGGTCAAATAATACAAGAAGTGATTTGTAAATAAACATAGTGATCTCCCTCCACTGCTACTGGTAGGGTCATATTATTAATTCTTTACAAATAATCTCCTGTTTCTAAAGTGTTCATCATCCCATCAGGGAGCAAAAACACTGTAACGTAACTTAGCTGACCAATCACACCCCCTGAATAATGAAATTCATTCATTTCTCGTCATAAACTGTTAGACAAACAATTAATACAGTCATGGAAGTTCAGATAATTTTTTGAGTGATTCATGAATAGAAAAAAGTTAAATTTATAAAATAAGATATTCTTTCAGTGACTGAGGAAATGTATGTTGCTTTGACTGCAATGGCACCAGAAACAGAATATTCTCTTTTGAAGAGTAACTAGTGGAGACAATCATCTCAGTGCTACATTTCAGCCATTGTTGGAAACATGCATGTATTAAAAATGGGCCTGATTTTCCTCTCACTTATATTGGTAGAACTGCATTTATTTCAGTGGTAATATTTCTGATCAAATATCAGGTTCATAGCATTTATTTGCAAATCTTCAGGTGCAGGTTTACTGGGGTTTTGTCCCATATGTTATAATCTTTGGTTAGTTTTGGGCCCTGGATATTTCAAACATATATAAAGTAAAATTGATTGAATGACATTATCTATTCATTTATAATCCTGTGAGTGTAAAAATGGCAACTTTTGACTTCAAAGGTTTGTAGTAATTCACTCTTCTGCAGAGGATCAGCACAGGCACTATTGTCCTCAAAAGAGAGATTTAGTGGAACTGAAGTAGTACATACACACCTTGTGCTTAGGGTGACCAGATGTACTTATTTTATAGGGCCAGTCCTGATTTTGGGGTCTTTTTCTCACATAGGCACCTATTACCCCCTCACCTCCTGTCCTGATTTTTGACACTTGCTATCTGGTCAGCCTACTTGTGCTTATCTAACAGAGATGAGTTTCAACCCCCATGTCTATTTAGAGTCCTAACTCATGTCTTTAATGACTAAAATAAGTTTTTACTGCTCTTTTCTACATTTTAGCCCTGCAGAGATAGCACAGCTCTGAGAGTGCAAGCTGGGTACTTTTCCATTTTGGGCCTCATCAACAGAATTGTTTACCAAATGCCAATCAATGATCCCTGTGCAAACCCACTGAGAAGAAAAGAGGCTGAGCAGGAGCTGCAGAGGCACCAAGTGAAGGCAATGAGTTTGCATAAGAGTCAACACAGGCCTAATACGGCCTGCATAACCTTGTTTACTAGTGATGATGTGGGAGGAGGAAAAAGCCCAGCTTGCCACTCAGAGCCCAAGCTGAGTCTGTTGGGCTGATGGTTAGAGAGTATATCTGTGTAAACTGAACAGGGCTTGTTGGAAAATATAATTAATTAACAGTAACAATACATTTCCATTCCAACAACAAAATTTACCATTTTCTGTTCACAGATTCTAGATTATGTTAATAGATTCTAAGGCTAGAAGGGACCATTAGATGATTTAGCCTGACCTCCTGTATAACAGGAGTAGTGGGACTCGGAGCAGTGGGGGCTAGCACCCATGCAATGGAAATACTGTGGGGGGCTGGGTATCTGCCCCCAGCACATCATTCTGTGTAAACTGTGCATTTGTGAGGAAGAGCCAGAGGAGGAAGTGGAGGCAAAAGTGAGATCCACAGGGGCTGGAGAGGCCACTGCAGTGCTCAGGATAAGGCTGGGGATACAGTGACCAGGTGTCTGGTTTTGAACCAGAACACCCTGTCAAAATGGGATCCTGGTAGCTCTGGTCAGAACTGCTGACTGGGCTGTTGACTGTCCAGTTTGTGGCGGCACTGTACCGCACAGTGTGAGCATGACTCACCTGTGTTCAGCAGGCAGCAGTTGAGGTTCGCGTGGTGCACACCTCTCTCACTGCTGCCTGGCCCTCTTCTCTTCACACTCTTCATGTGGCTGGGCTCAAGCTGCAGCGTGTGCCCTGCAGCGAACCGCGGTCTGTCTGTCACCCCATTGCCAGCACCCAGGAGTTCGAGGTAGGTGTATCCCCATCTCCAAGTGCTGGGAATGGGGTTGAACCCCCATCCCCCTCACTGCATCCCTTCCTGTCCCCCTCAGCCCCCATCCCCCTCACTGCATCCCTTCCCCATTCCATCCTGTCCTGACCCCACACCTTCCCATCCCAGCCCTGTACCCTTTACAGCGCTCTCCCACCCATCCTATCCACCTTCCCATGTCCCTCACCCCCCACAGCCCTGCACCTCATTCACTTCCATACACTGCTGCATTCCCATTATGTCCCTATACACCCCTGTGCCCCCCACATCCTCAAGCACCTGTAGCCTTCTGCCTCCCCATCCCACCCACATACTCCCCACCCCCTCCTCTCTCCTTCACTGACCCCTCTCACTCCCACCTTGCTCTCGTCTTTGGCCTCTTTCCCTCTCCATCCTCTCTCCTCCACCCCCAGCCCCACCCATCTTTTCCCCTCCAGCCCACCCTCCTCCCTTTCCGGCTGGGTGATTTAGGCAGGCCCTGGAAAAAGTGTATGAAAAAGTGTCTCTGTAGGGAGGTGTGTGTATTGCTGCATGTGTGTATACCTATGTGAATAAAATTTGCAGCCTAACTCTTTGACTTTTATTTGTTTTGCTGGCTTGCACACACAAAAAAATTGATGACATAAAATATGTGTGTATTCATTTCATAACAAGTTTTTAAAAGAGATGGGAACTCTAAAAAAAATATATTATTTCTTAAGAAGTGAATGTTGTTGACTAGTAAGTGAAGAAGAGCCAGTGTATCATACATTTCTCCCCACCTTTGTTTAGCTACACTATGAACTCTTTGTTGCAGACTCCCTCTTTTTATGTGTATGTCTAGCACCTATCACCCTGGAGCCCTTATCTTAGTTGGGGTCTCTAAACACTGAACAACAATTGTAATATTAAATAATGTGGAAGTATATGTGTTAGTGCATGCTAGATCTACATGTGTATCTGCATGTAGGTGTGGGAGTCAGTTTCTACAGATTTATTTATATGGGTATCTGGACAGGTGTGCATTTCTGTGGTTGTGCTCTATGGATTTGTATTTGGGCTTCAGGAGTGGGCCTTTAACGAACCCATTGTAGCTGTGATAATGTGTGGTCCTAATTCCACACATAAAATTACAATAACTTTAGTGAACAAAAAAGATGGAGCTGGTCACAAAAAATGGGAAGAGGGGAGGGAAAGAATCATGAAAACCTCTGTGAAATTAATTTTTTTTTAAATTACCCTTTTTAACTATTTTGCCACCAGCTCTAGTGTCCTGTAACAAATAAAACCTGAACTTAGCGTAGTACATCTGTCAAAACTATAAATATGCCTGTTAGAGCCTTGTAGTGAAAATGAGTATGTAAGAGAGGACAGGGGAGAGCAAGCAATGGAGGGAGAGGAGAATGGAGTGAAGGGGGTAGGACCTTGGGAAGGGGTGAGGCAGGGCCTCAGGGAAGGGGAGGGGCAGTGGGCAGGGCAAGGGTGTTCAGTTTTCTGGAAATAGAAAGTTGGCAACCCTAGCTGAGGAGCAGGTAAGAAACACACTCCCCCGCTACCAGGTCTCACTAGCTCCCAGCACTCCCCTTGCAGAGCACCCACCCTGCTCCCTCTCCTATCTCTGAGACCTTGATCACTCACCTCAGCTCTGCTGCCCTGACTCCACCCACTCCCCATTCAAAGTGAGCTTTGCCACCTCTGCTGCATAACACTGGCTATAACACTTCTCCAAAATAAATTCCTCCAACCAGCTGTAAAACTCAGCACATTTGATATGCAGTTGCGAAGAGAGGATAAACACAGTCAGAGCCCCCAAGAGCAGAATGCAGACACACACTTTATTGGAAAGCAAAACACGTCTAGTAGACACAATTACTTTTTTAACTTAAACTTTTAATCTGATGTGGATGAAAGGTGCCAGGGTGACAGTCCGAGACACTAAAGTCCTCCTTTAGCCACAGGTTCAGCACAGACAGCAGCAGTGAGCTCACCCTCATGCTGTCCCCGCGATAGCTCAGGCCAACCACTTGAACATGTACCCACAGAATCAGGTGGTCTTAAATTTGGGAAGCTAGTCCAAGCCATCCCTGGGCCAGAGTGGCCAAACTGCTATTTTTAGTGTGTTAGCTTGAGCAGAGCTAGCATGTTTCAGTTCATCTGTGCTGAGAAGCACCATCCCAGCTGGAGTGTAGACATACTCTTTGATGAGATTACAACTGCAGACTTCATCCTTCTCCACTTAAATTAGTAGGCGTTTTGCCATTTAATCTTTCCCCAGAAGCCATCCTGCCTCCCCAATACCACCTCCTTCTGGCCTGGTCTACACTACGAGTTTATTTCGAATTTAGCAGCGTTAAACCAAATTAACCCTGCACCTGTCCACACAACAAAGCCCTTTATATCGATACAAAGGGCTCTTAATATCAGTATCTGTATTCCTCCCCGATAAGGGGAGTAGCGCTGAAATTGGTATTGCCATTTCGGATTAGGGTTAGTGCGGCCGCAATTCGACGGTATTGGCCTCTGGGCGCTATCCCACAGTGCCATTGTGACTGCTCTAGACAGCAATCTGAACTCGATGACTGGCCAGGTAGACAGGAAAAGCCCGTGAACTTTTGAATTTCATTCCGTTTGCCCAGGTTAGAGCGCTGATCAGTAACAGGCAACCATGCCAAATCCAGAATCAAGAAAGAGCTTAGCATGGGACCGTATGGGAGATACTGAAGCTGTGATCTCCATATGGGGAGATGAATCTGTTCTATCAGAGCTCGTTCGAAAAGACGAAATGCCAAAGCATTTGAAAAAATCTCCAGGCTATGATAGCAGAGGCCACAATAGGACTATACAGTGCTGCGTGAAACTTAAGGAGTCTGAGACAAGCGTAACAGAAAGCAAGAATCAAAATGGACGCTCACAGGGGAAGGGAGGGGGACTGAGGATCTCTAGCTATCCCACATGTCCCACACTCTCTGAAAATCATTTGTATTCTTGTGAGCTCCAAGCCTGAAGGGTCAAAAACATTGTTCGCGGGTGATTCAGGTATCATGCCACAGCCCCCCACCCCCATGAGAAAAAGAGAAAAAAATCGTTTCTCACCTTTTTTCATTGTCACTGCTGCTTACTGGAGCTGCTGGCAGACACGGTGCTGCACGCGCTATACAGAGAGCATCCCCTTCCTTCCCAATGGTAGATGGTGCATATAAGTGTGTAAGGAGGCGCCCTGGCTCCCGCGGCACCTGAGGGGGAAGAGCCAAGCAAGGCACCTCCATGGGCGGAGCCAGTACGCCTGTTCCCGCCCCGGAAGTCAAGGGGCGGGACAGGAAGTATAAAGCCAGGGCCCAGAGCTCAGTTGAGCCCAGGACGCCGAAGAGCACTAGACGTTAGAGGCCCGAGCTCCCGCTCGGGCCCAGCTTGCCCTGTGCTCACTATCCCGAGGAGTGCTGGCCGACCTACCTCGGGCCAAGTATCGAGGAGTGCTGGCCAGACCTGCCCCGTGCCAGTATCCTGAGGACGCCTCAGCCTGAACTACCACTGCGCCCATGTGGGCCGGAGGAGCGCCAGAGCCTGTTCTCGCCCGCAGTTCCCGAGGAACCTATGGTCTGGGACCCACCGGAATGCGCCGACGGAGGACAGGTACCAGGAGGAGGCGGGAAGTTGGAAAGAGCCCAGGGGGGCTGACGACAGTCCAGGGCCGCAGAAGCCCGAGCCTTATGGCCGTGTTGTATCGCCAGGATCCCATTGACCACCCTGTCCGTGTGTTTTCGGTTGGGACCCTACTGATCACACCTGTCAGTGTGTCAGTCAGGTCCCCACTGACCACCTTAGCGGCGCCCGCCGCAACAGGCCCCGGGCTTGGAACGGCAGAGGAGTGGGTGGGCCTGCGTTCACCCCTCCACCCGTAACGGTGGCAGAATTCCCCCTTCACCCAGAGCCCTGAGCTGTTCAACGGTTTGTTGTTGCCCTGCCCCAGAGAGGCCAGACTGAACTGTCTGTGCCACACCACTGCCCAAGGGCCCAGAGGCACCTAGGCATTTGTTACCTGCTCGGCCCTGCCCCAAAGGGTCAGAGCCCGAACTGTTTGGTGCCCGCCCTGCCTAAGGGCCAGGGCCCATAGACCTTATTTGCTTGACCCTCAAGTACAGGACCGGCGTGGAACCCGTCCCACTGCCTAGAAGAAGGCACCCTGGCTCCCCGCCGCACCTGAGGGGGACGAGGCCCGAACCAACAGGCTTACAATGTGGTACCAGAAGTGGGGAGTTCCGCCTAGAATGTGGGCACGAACCCTCAACGCCGGCGAGCGAGGGCCTACGGGTGAGGGAGTATCCCCCCCATGATGGATGTCCCCCAACTCGCCGCCCTGCTGGCCGAGAGCCAAGAACGGCAGCAAGCAGCCCACTTGCGGCAACAGGAGGAGCAGCAGGCCGCCCAGCTCCAGCAGCAGCAGCAGCTCGTGGACCAGCTGGGGACTCAGCAATGCCAGCTGATCCAGGAGCTGATCAAACAACAACAAGAATTCCAGCTGCAATGCCTGCAGCACCTGACGGCAGGCCGAGCTACCCGCGACGGGGGCCCGTTGGAAGGCCTCGAAGGGACCCAAGAACCCCGCCCCCCGATACGACTGACCAAGATGGGCCCCGATGACGACCCCGAGGCCTTCTTGGTCACCTTTGAGCAGGCGGCAGCGGTCGCAGGCTGGAGCCCCAACCAGTGGGCCTCCATCCTGGCCCCCTACCTAACCGGGACGGCTCAGACAGTCTATCGGGCCCTGTCTGCCGAGGTCGCCCGCGATTATGCCCAAGTGAAGTCAGCTATCCTGGACGCGCTTGATGTCAGCCCGGAGACGTTTCGGCAGCGGTTCAGGAGCATGACCTACCCCGCCGCGGCCCGGCCCCGGATGGTGGCGCAAGAATTGCGCGAGACCTGTTGACGCTGGCTGCAGCCGGACCAGCGAACCTCCGAGGAAGTGGCAGAGCAGGTAGCCCTGGAGCAGTTTACCCACATCCTGCTCACACGGGGACGGGCCTGGGTCCTCCGGCATCGGCCAACGACTCTGGCGGCCGCCGTCAGTCTGATGGAGGACTTCCTGGGCGGAGACCCCCGTGGGCCCCACTGGGTCCGCAACCCCGTCCGGACCGGGACGCTGCCACTCCGAGAGGAAAGCCGTACCCGCCCGGGCCACGGCCCCAAAGGCCCAGCCGACTCCGAGCCCAGTTCCTACAACCCGCGAAGGCGGTGGAGCCCTCCTAAGGACTCCCCCAGGGCTGGGCCCCGTCCGGGACGGGGCGGTTTGGGGCCCTGTTTTTCCTGCGGCCGGACCGGACACCTGCAAAAGGACTGCCCCCAGATGGAGTGTGCATATGGGCAGGTCTGCTCCGGGGAGGCTCGTGCCCATCGCCGCCAACCCGCCAAGATTACAGCGCCCGTGGTGGTGGAGGGATGCTTGACTGTAGCCCTCCTCGACTCACGATGTGGGCAGACTCTGATTTGCGACCGCTTAAGCCCCCAGGCAGGTACGCCCCTGGGGGTCATTCGCTTACAGTGTATCCATGGCGACGTGCGGCCCTACCCTAGTACACAGGTCCAATTGATGGTAGACGGGGTGACCCGCCAAATGGTCGTCGGCCTCGCCACCAGGCTCGCCTACCCTGTGATCCTGGGCCGAGACTGGCCCGAATTTGCCGCCGTCCTCCGCCGGCATACCGGAGGCGGCTCAAGGCCCATCCTGGTGTTGGAAGGAGAGACCCCCGCGACGTCGGAGGACGACCAGGAGGCCCAGGAGACGGAGAGGGACCAGCCCGGCCCACTACTCCAACCCGCCAGAAGGGAAGAAAGCGACACTACCACTCCGGGGGAAGGGTTAGGAGACGGCTCAGCCCTGACCGACTTCTGCCGAGACCAAAGGGCTGACCCTGGCCTCAATAGCGTATGTGAGCAACTTGCCGCTATCGATGGAACGGTCCTCGACCCGGACCGAGCGCCCAGTGGCCGCACTTCGAGCTGCGGCAGGACTACCTGTACCGGATCGAGCAGGACCCACAGACCGGGGAGCCCCGAACTCAACTCCTTGTGCCACAATGTCACCGGCAAGCCGTCATGAAGCTGGCCCATGAAGTCCCGGCCGCTGGACATTTGGGACCGGAGAAGACCCTAGCCCGCATCCTAGGGCGCTTCTATTGGCCGGGGATTCAGCATGAGGTGAAGGAGTACTGCCCGGATTGCCTGCTGGCAGCCTCGGCGAGGACAACCTGCCCGGATTGCCAGCTGGCAGCCTCGGCGAGGACACCCAATGCCCCACTGGTCCCGATGCCACTGGTCGAGACCCCCTTCGAATGGGTGGCTATGGACCTGGTAGGGCCCCTTCCCAAGAGCGCTGCGGGGTTCCAATATATTTTGGTGATGCTGGACTATGCCACCCGCTTCCCCGAAGCGATTCCCCTCCGTAGCATCACCAGCCGCACTATCACGGGTGAATTGGTCAAGGTCTTCACCCGTGTCGGCTTACCCCGGGAGATCCTTACGGACCAGGGGACCAGCTTCACCTCGCGGCTATTCCAGCAGGTGTGCAAGATCTTGGGGGTGCGACAACTGCGGACCTCCTTGTACCACCCCCAAACCGATGGCCTGATGGAGAGATTCAACCGGACCCTAAAGGACATGCTGCGGAGATTTTCCCCCGAGGACCTTCGCTGGTGGGACCAGCTGCTTCTCCCCTTATTCCTGGCTGTGCGAGAAGTCCCGCAGTCCTCCACCAAGTTTTCCCCATTCGAGCTGTTGTATGGCCGCCAGCCCCGGGGTCTTCTCGACCTGATGAGGGAAACCTGGGAGCAGACCCCGTCACCCGCTCAGGGACTCCTGAAATACGTGACCCAACTCCAGGAGTGGCTCAAACAGGCGGGGACCTTGGCACGTGCCAACTTGAAGGTGGCTCAAGAGCAGCAGGCTCGGACGTATAATAGAGGTGCCCGTATCCACGACTTCCAGCCTGGGGACCGCGTCCTACTTCTCCTTCCCTCCACTGAATCCAAGCTCCTGGCTCGGTGGCAGGGCCCCTACGAGGTGGTTCGGAGGGTGGGCCCGGTCACCTATGAGATCTGCCAGCCAGACCGAAGGAAGAAGCTGCAGCGGTTCCACGTTAACCTCCTTAAGCCCTGGCGGGAACGAGAAGGATTATTGATCACGCCCTACCCACCAGAACCGGAGCTGGGGCCCCAGGTGCCTCCCCCAGAGGACCCCGAGGGATCCCGGCTGGGGAAGACGCTTACGGGGGAACAGCTCGAACAAACCCGCTGCTTCCTCCGAGCCTTCTCTCATACCTTTACAGCCCAGCCAGGGTGCACCTCCTTGGTCTCGCACCGCATTCAGACTGAACCAGGGGTGGTGGTCAGGACCGCGGCCAGGCCTCTCCCCTACCACCGAAGGCAGATCGTAGTCGACGAAGTGCGAGCCATGCTAGAGTTAGGCGTGGTTGAGCCCTCGCAAAGCGAGTGGCGGAGCCCCATCGTCCTCGTCCCAAAGCCCGACGGCTCCCAATGGTTCTGTATCGACTTCAGGCGCGTGAATACCGTCTCAAAGTTTGATGCCTACCCGATGCCCCATGTGGATGAACTACTGGCCCGGTTAGGGGAGGCTCGGTACATCACCACCTTGGATTTGAGCAAAGGATACTGGCAGATACCCCTGGAACCAACCTCCAAGGAGAAGACCGCATTCGCCATGCCCATCGGCCTATATCAGTTCACGCGGATGCCCTTTGGCCTCCATGGGGCACCTGCCATGTTCCAGCGATTGATGGACCGCCTCCTCCGCCCGCACCACGACTACGCCGCGGCCTACCTGGACGATGTGGTCGTCTACAGTCAGCAGTGGGAGACCCACCTGGACAAGGTCGCCTCTGTCCTATGATCCTTGCGGGAAGCCGGGTTAACCGCCAACCCCAAGAAGTGTCGCATTGGCTGGCGAGAAACCACCTACCTGGGGTATACCGTGGGGAATGGGCAGGTAAAACCGCTCGTCAACAAGGTACAGGCCATCGCAGCCTGTCCTCCGCCCACCACGAAGCGCCATGTCCGGCAGTTCTTGGGGCTGGCTGGCTATTATTGACGCTTCATTCCCCAGTTTGCGACACTGGCCGCCCCCTTGACTGACCTCCTCACGAAGGACAGCCCCCAGCAGGTTCGGTGGACCTCCGAGTGTGACGAGGCGTTCAGATCGCTTAAGGCCTGCCTCTGTAGCAAGCCCGTCTTGTTCAGCCCGGACTTCCACCACCCGTTCATCTTGCAGACCGACGCTTCCGAACTGGGGCCCGGCGCTGTCCTCTCGCAGGAGGTGGACGGGGAGGAACACCCCATTCTGTATATCAGCCAAAAGCTGTTCCCAAGGGAGCAGAACTACGCGGTGGTTGAGAAGGAAGCCCTGGCAGCGAAATGGGCCTGTGACGCCCTCCGCTACTACCTGCTGGGGGCCCCCTTCACGTTGGTCACCGACCACTCCGCCCTCCAATGGTTGTACAGAATGAAGGACAATAACATGTGGCTCCAACGCTGGTACCTGGCGATGCAGCCCTATGCCTTCACCGTCTGTCACCGGGCTGGAAAGGACCATGCCAATGCGGACTTCCTTTCCCGCCTGGGAGGTATGGACATGGCTGTCCCCGGTACCCGGGAACCAGCCTTGAGGGGGTGTGTGTGTAAGGAGGTGCCCTGGCTCCCCGCCGTACCTGAGGGGGAAGAGCCAGAGCAGGCACCTCTGTGGGCGGAGCCAGTACCGCCTGTTCCCGCCCCCCGGAAGTCAAGCGAGCGGCGACAGAAGTATAAAGCCAAGTCATTGAGCCAGACGCCGAAGAGACAGACGTGAGGCCCGAGCTCCCGCTCGCCCAGCTTGCCCTGTGCTCACTATCCCGAGGAGCCTGGGCCGGACCTACCTCGGCCAGTATCAGAGGAGCGCTGCTGGCCTACCTCGGCCAAGTATCCCGAGGAGCGCTGGCCGACCTGCCCCGTGCTGGTATCCTGAGGACCCTCAGCCCTGAACTACCCTGCGCCCACTTGGCCGATGCGCCAGTGCCTGTTCTCCCCCAGTTCTCGAGGAACCTATGGTCTGGGACCCACCGGAATGCGCGACGGAGGACAGTACCAGGGGAGGGGAAGTTGAAGTAGCCCAGGGCGGCTGACGCTCAGGCCGCAGAAGGCCCCGAGCCTATGCCGTGTGTATCGGCCAGGATCCCCATTGACCACCCTTCGTGTTTCGGTTGGAGCCCTACTGATCACCTGTCAGTGTGTTTTGGGCAGGAATCCCCACTGACCGCCTTAGCGCGACCGCCGCTACCAGGCCCAGGCTGGAACGCAGAGAGTGGTGGCCTGCGTTCCCCGACACCCGTAAACCGGGGTGCAGAATTCCCCATCACCCAGAACCCTCAGCTGTTCTACGGTTTGTTTTGTTCGCCTGCCCAGAGGCCAGAGCCTGAACTGTCTGTGTCCACCCTGCCAAGCGGGCGGGCTCCTAGACTTTGTTATCCGCTTGCCCTGCCTCAAAGGTCAGAGCCCGAACTGTTTGGTGCCCGTCCTGCCTAAGGGCCAGGCCCATAGGACCTTATTTGCTTGACCCTCAATACAGACGGCGTGGAACCCGTCCTGCGCCAGAAGGAGCGCCCTGGCTCCCCGCCGCACCTGAGCGGGACGAGGCCCGAACCACGGGCTTACAAAAGTGGTATTCGTCATCGCTGTGAGTTCTCCTGGCTGCCTCAGTGAGGTCGGCCGGGTGCGCCTGAGGCCAAAAATGAACGACTCCGGTCATCCCTTCTTTAAGCTTTGTCAATGGAGATTCAGTCCTGCCTGGAGTATCGTAGCAGTGGAGGACTGCCTCCTCCCCCCCTCCCTGCTTTATCTCTGCTTGCAGAGGCAATAAAGTCAGTGTTGTTTCTTATTCCTGCATTCTTTATTACTTCATCGCACGAAATGGGGACACTGCCACGGTAGCCCAGGAGGGAAGCAACGGGGTGGTGTTGTTCAGGGGCATCCCCTAAATGGCATGCAGCTCATCATTTCCATGGATGTCTAGACCTCTGCACGCGGCAGCGTTTTCCTCTCTGGTTCTTTAGGAGGCTTGCCTGATATTCTAGGCGGACTGACTCTCCATTTAGACAAACTTATGACCTGGAATCAATTCCCATTTTTTGTCCATGCGTCCCCGCCGACCTCACCGGGCCAGCCAGGAAGCACCCCAGGGCAGCAGCAGGCGGTACAATATTAACTGGGTAATAGTCTCTGCTAACATATAAGGCAAGAGATGCTGTGTGTAGCGCTGCAGTACCATGTCTTGTCAGCAGCATCCAGTAAACATACGGTGACAGTGAAAAAAGGCTAAACGAGCTCCATGGTTGCTTCCTATGGTGTCTGCCAGGGCAATCCAGGGAAAAGGGCATGAAATGATTGTCTGCCATTGCTTTCACAGAGAAGGATTTATGTAGTGACGACATTACCCGAATCCCCGCGGCATCTGTTTGCCCCATCATGCATTGTGATCTCAACCCAGAATTCCAATGGGTGGGGGAAACTGCAGGAACTATGGGATAGCTACCCACAGTGCAACGCTCTGGAAATCGATGCTAGTCTCGGTACATGGACGCACACCGCCGAATTAATGTGCTTAGTGTGGCCGCATGCTCTCGACTTTATACAATCTGTTTCCAAAAACCGGTTTCTGTAAAATCAGAATAATCCTGTAGTGTAGACATACCCTCCCAGACATTCAGGCCACAATCTAGGTGTTACCTTTGACTCAGCCCTCTCTGTAGACTAGACCAGTCATCCAGGCTGTGTCTGAATCTTGCCACGACTTTCTACACAACATCTCTAATATCTGACCTTTTCTTTCAGTCCACACAGCTAAACTCCAGTTCAGGCTCCCATCATCTTCCATCTTGACTACTGCAAATGTCTCCTTTTTGTCTTCAACAAATTCACCCCTCAAGTCTATCCAAAACACTGCTGCTAAGATCATCTTTGTTTGCATCTCAACACTGATCCCACCCTCCCCCTTTATCAGACACAATTTGATTTTCCCTTTAAGATCCTTCATGGTTTAGTCCTACATAACTCTAATATGTTATTGAGCCATTGACTCCCACCTCCACCCTGTCAAAAATGCCAGTTTTCTCTCAGGCGCATTTGTACTTTCTCCCATTCTGCCCCTTATGCATGGGAGGCATGCCCCATAAACATCCACAAAGTCTCCTTTTTCCATGGTCCCCCTTAAAATCTCACCTTCAAATTCACCTCTCGTGTGATGCCTACAAAACTCTTGACAATAGCCATGCAGTTAGTGTGTTAATGACCACTGCTTACTATATGAAAATGACCGTTCCCACTGTTACTTGTCCCCTCCCTTTGTTAGTTTATTATATGCTAAGATCATAAGCACATGGGGACAGGGTCTATCTGTATGACGTATGTACAAGGCCTAGAACAGGGGTAGGCAACCTATGGCACGGGTGCCGAAGGCGGCATGCGAGCTGATTTTCAGTGGCACTCATAGTGCCTGGATCCTGGCCATTGGTCTGGGGGGCTCTGCATTTTAATTTCATTGTAAATGAAGCTTCTTAAACATTTTAAAAACTTTATTTACTTTACATACAACAATAGTTTAGTTATATATTACAGACTTATAGAAAGAGACCTTCTAAGAACATTAAAATGTATCACTGGCACACGTAACCTTAAATTAGAGTAAGTGAATGAATGAAGACTCAGCACAGCACTTCTGAAAGGTCGCTGACCCCTGGCCTAGAACAATGGTGTCTACTTTCCTGACTAGGCTGCAATACAAATAATAAACAGACAATAATAATGATTACAATAGGAGTGGAATCGCACCCTTAGTGGCCCATTTGTGCCAGACGTGGAGATGATCTTTGATCAAGATATCATTTCATACACTCCACATCATGGTAATCTGTGTCAGAAGCAAACAGATCTAACATTATAATAAGGATAATATTTCACATTTCTATAACACCTTTTCAGCCTAAAGGATTCCCAGAGCACTGGAGTGGAGACTCTATATGTAGGGCTCACTTCCTCTATCTTTGAAACACAGCCATCTCTGGGGTGGAAGAAAACAGCCACTTAACAGGACACCATACAGAAAGTGATTAATACCATACGCAATTAAAGCTGCTGGGAAAATTTTAAGCAGGTGAAATGTAGTTACTCAAATTAGAATTTAGCCATGACTCTGGGGTTATCATCCTACTCTTACAAGAAAATGCCAATTTTATAATGGCCCAAGTGGTCAGAACCTCAGTTTTACATTTAATACAAAAAGTGGCTTTTCCAGCAGCTCATCATCTTGTCCCACCATGCTGGGGCACTGGGTTAGCACTGCCTCTCACTGATAGAAGAGACTTACATACTAAGGCACAAACATCAGTTTCGATAGCACCTGTGTTTTCCTGGGTTTTTCTTCTGTATTGAAAATTTCCTTTGTTTTTAATTTTTTGGGAATATTTTCCCAACCAGTTCAGGTTGCTATGGAAAATTTAAGTTTGCTGCAGATTTCAGCATGGAGGCACCATAGAAATCAGAGTGGCTGTTGGAGAAATGGAGATGATGCTCTAGTGTCATCAGCAGTCTATTCCGTTTCAATCCAAACTGGGATTTAAGGAGGCTGTTTGAAGTGACACTAGCCAGCACAAACTGTGTTAGTCAATCTGGGAGCTGGACAAATGCAGAGACACACAGGGTCTGTCTTTGTCCAGCAGTCTCAGGAAATGTCTTCGCAGCTGTCTGGAATCAGGGCCTGCAGCAGAGCTAGTCTTCAGGCAGTCTCATCAGAACAACTGGCCTGCAGCAGGCTGCTGGATTGGTCATGCAATGTGATTAGCTGCAGGAGCCAGCAGGCTGGCTCTTCAGCCGGCAGTTGCAGCAACTCCTTGGCTACTCTGTGCTCATGCCCATCACTGTGCTGCTCCTGGGTTAACTTGTTCCTGCTGCCCCTGCCTTGCACCCCTCCTTATGGTGCTGCCTTGCTCGCTCCAGTTCCTATCCTCTGTCTTGTCTTTGGCTTCTGATTACAGACTCCAGCTTGACCATTGGCTTCACCTTCTGACTACTGACTCCAGGTCTGACCCTAGTCCCTGGTTTCTGATGCCCGCTCTAACCACTAGGCTAGGTCACTCTCATATCGGTTGGATGACAGATTGAGCATCCCCTAAAATTAGGGCCAGGGATCCTCAGTGCAAGCATGAACCCTACTAGGTCCTAGTGGAACTGGTGGACACTGTTCAGAACTTTCAGGTACAAGTGACTGCCCTGCAATCAGAGAATGCTGCCCTACAGGAGCAGATTGCTCTGCTGGCTCCTCCTACTCCACCCTCCCTGGAACCAAAGATTCTGCTGCCTGACAAATTTGACAGAGATTGGGACAAGTTTTTTGGGTTCCTGAACCAGTGTTAGCTCCTATTCCTTCTACACTCCCGATCATTCCCCATGGACCAGGCCCGTGTGGTTGATTGGGAGTCCTTGCTGGGATTCCCACTTTCGGGAACAGTCCTGCCCCCTCTTGTGACAATTACAGGAATTCATTCAAACCATGTCCCTTATCATGGATGACTGCAACCAGGTGTGGACCATTGAGACAACCCTTCAGGCCTTATGTCAGAGATGCCGGCCCATTGCCAAGTACACTGCTGAATTTCATCATTTGGCTTCTGGCACTGCATAGAATGAGACAGCACAGAGCCATCACTTCCATTTGTGGTTAAACAAGAATATCAAGGACAAGCTTATGTGGGTGGAGCCTCCATCCAGTTTGAACAATCTGTTTGACTTGTGCATCAGAATCAATGATCACCTCACAGGGCTGAGGCTGAGTGTACCTCAATTTTCCAGAGGCTGCCATTCACCCCACCCATGACACCCCAAGCACGCTGAGCTTCCCTGGCACCAGAGTTCTTGAAAGCTAACCAGGTTTGCCCACACCTCTCTGACTCCGAGAAGCATAAGCCTAATGCCCGGCATTGGTGCTTATATTGTGGGGAACCTGGCCATCTTGCCTTGACATATCCAGTGAAGAATCAGATGGAACCAGGGCTGGGAAATGCCAGGTCCCAAGCCAAGAGGAGTGGGTCCAGACAGAGATGGTCTTCTCCCACCTCTGGTAATTCCCAGCAGCACCATGGGGCCACAATTGCACTTCAGGACCATCAATCCAGTTTCCGATGCAGATCCGAATACTTCTATTCATTTTACTACCAGTAAGCTTCAAGATTCACTTAGAGGTCCTAGTTGACTCCGGGGGCCTCAGGTAACTTTATGGTCTTGAACTTTGTTAAGACTCATATGGTTCCCACCATATGCAAGGACTATCCAGATCTGGTTGAGACTCTTGCTGGGTCTCTTCTCTCCTTGGGACCAGTAACCCACCAGACCTTGCCAGTAATGGTTATCACCCTCTGGGGGCATGAGGAAATCCTACAATTTGGATTAATCCATGCCCCTTATGCTCCCATCATCCTAGGTATACCCTGGTTTACCACTCATGACCCCCACATTCACTGGCAGAAGGGGATCCTACACATTAACTCCAGATATTTCTGGTTATCCTGCCTTCCAGGATCTGAGAACCAGACTGGTATGTTCTGTGGTTCATGTCATGTGCTGGAAGACTCTCACCCTCAGGCAGCAAAACCACTGGGACCCTTAGTGCCCCTGAAGCTCCATCTGCCACAGCCAAGATCTCCCACAAATACTGAGACTCTGTTGATGTTTTTGACAAGGTGAAGGCAGACATCCTGCCTCCGAATGGGACTTACAATTGGCTGATCAATCTCTAGCCCAAAAGCAAGATCCCATTTGGTAGACATATGCTCTCTCTGAACCCAAACTTGCAGCAGAAAGCTCAGAAGAGTTTCATCTGCCCATCCACATCCCCAGTGGATTCTCCGGTCTTTTTGGTCATGAAGGACAGCTCTTTGCATGTGTGTGTTGACTACTAGGCCCTGAGCAAGGTGACCATATGAAACTGGTCCCTGCTCCCATTTATGAACAAGATCTTAAATCAGCTATGTGTGGCCAGTATTTTGATGAAGATAGAGATGTGTGGTGCCTATAATCTGGTGTACATACATGATGAGGATGAGTGGAAGACCACTTTTCATGTTTAATACAGCCACTATGAATATCAAGTCTTCCTATTTGACCTATGCAGTGCTTCAGTAACGTTTCAACACTTTATGAATGATATATTCCAAGATATGCTGGACCACTTTGTCATTATGTACATTGATGACATTTCGATTTTCTCCAAAGACCCAGCTCTTCGTGACAAGGATTTGCATAGTGTTCTTGAAAGGCTATACCAGAATCATCTATATGCAAAGCTGGAGAAATGAGAGTTTGACTGGGACACTCTTGAATTTCTTGCATACATCGTCTTACCTCAAGGACCAGCATCTTCTAGATGGTGCTAGGTTCCTGGTTCAAGCTCTGATGGATCATGCAAACTTGCAGTACCTAAAACAGCCAGGCACCTGAACCAGCGACAGGCACCCTGGTCCCTCCACTTGATGTAATTCAAGTTTGTGGTCACCTATGAGCTGGGGACAAGGAATGGGAAGGCAGATGCATTGTCACAAAAGGATGAGTACTACAAACTGGGTGAAGAGACAACGTCCATGATTCCCAAGCCCGTCAAGGTCCTTTCTGGCACTGTAGCCTCTGACCTCTTATTCTCCGTCCACTCTGTTACCTAGCAATCACCTTGCCATCCAAACCTATCAAGCCTTACACCACAACCAGGACCAGACCTTAACAGGAACTTGATGACTTGCTGTATGTACTTCTGTGGCATCTTATGTAGACTCCTGTGACCTTTGCACTCAGACCAAGACCCCCATTCGTTCAAGACCACTGGGTCTCCTCCAATCCTTATCCGCTCCACCTCGACTGTGGACCATCATTTCCATGGACATTATCATGGAATTACCACCCTCCCAAAGCCACACTTTCTAGTGGTGATCAACCACTTAACCAAGATAGCGTTTGTTCCATTGCAGGTGCCTCCTCCCTCTGCTCAGGAGACAGCCTGCTTGTTTGTGATCAACATCTTTCATCTCCACTGCATGCCTGCAGGATAATGTCTGACTAAGGATCCCAATTTATTTTCTACTTCTGGTGAGAATTTCTCTGCCACCTGAGTATCAATGCCCTAAACTCAGTGGCCTATCACCCAATGACCAATGGGCAGGCAGAGCAAGTCAGTCAAGCCCTTGAACTACATGGCTGCCTAAATTTATCATCAATATTACTGACTGTCCCTGATCCCTCATGCTGAGTTTGCTTACAGCAAAGCTATAGAGGTCTCCACCAAACAGACTCCCTTCTTTGCTCACTAATTATGGTTTCTATCTTTGTGTTCATCCAGAGATCCCTTCTGAATCATCAATGCCTGTTGCTACCAAACTCACAACCCACATCCAGCAGGTACTCCAAGAACCCCAGAAGAAATTAGAAGTCACCGGGACAACTTACAAATGGCATGTTGACCTATCCCGCCAGCTGACACCTGGCTTTGGGATAGAGAGCCAAGAAGAACGTGTGCTTCAGCAGATTCTAGACTCTCATTGGGTCCAAGGGAAACTACAATATGTAATTGACTGGAATGGGTACATCCCAGACAAACATTCATGGGAATGTACAGAAGGCTTCCATGCCCCAGTTCTCCTGCATGCCTTTCAACATGCTTACCTTTAGAAACCAGGCCCCAGGGCCTAGCTGGTGCCCTACAGAGGAGAGTACTGTCTGGAATCAGGACCTGCAGCAGACCTAATCTCCAAGCAGTCTCATCAGGACAGCTGGGCAGCAGGTTGCCTGATCCACAATGCCACCTGATTGGCTGCAGGGGCAGCAGGCCAGCTCATAAGCCAGCAGCAGCAGCTCTCTGGCTGCTCAATGCTCATGCTCATCAGTGTGCATGCTCCTGTGTTACCTTGTTTCTGCTGCCCCTGCCTTGTACCCAGCCTTGCCTCTGTATTGTCTTCTCCTTGCGTGCTACCCTGCTTGCTCCAGTTTCTGGCCTCCGGCTTGACCCATCGCTCTGGTATCCAGTTCCTGAGCTCTGGTTTGACCCTCGACTTTGGCTTCTCACTACTGACTCTAGCTCTGATCCTACTCCTTGGTTCCTGATGCCTGCTCCAATCGCTTGGCCTGATGCCTGCTCCAACCACAAGACTAAATCGCCCTCATCCTGGCTGGCTGAAAACAGTGAAAGCAGGGTGTGAATGAGTTCTCCCCTGACATCTAGTGATGAACTGTGGAAGAACACTTTAGGAGCTGACCTCATTTGCATGGACACACTCACTCTGCCTAGGTGCTCAGCAGGATGGGGTTGCTTGCCCAAATGATCACTTTTGGCTAGTGTTGGATCCTCAGGCTACTTGTTATTGAGGCAGGAGTAACAAGGGGTTGTTATCCTTGGTATATGCATCAGAGGCAGCAGAATTATGCTTGGCATACCCTGATTGAAGGACTCACTCTAAACTAAACAGCATTCATTAGGCAGGGGACATGGGTTCCAAAGGCCAGTGAGGGATGAGAGGGTGGGGACAGGTATTTGTAGCTGGTGGTGTGGGTGCTGTTTAAGAGCTTTAGACACCATTTGATCCTTCCTCTTGTCACTGTGTAATAAAAGAGCTAATTTAGGCTCAATTGAAAGTTGTCTTACACACTGAAGAGCTGAAATTGTTGATACATAGGTCTCAGCATTAGAACTGCTTTGGGACAGTGTCTCTGATGCAAGGGAATACCCAGTGTGCACCAGCAGTGAGGATCCCCCACTAACAGCTGAAATCACTAACAGCTGTGTTAAGTCGTAGCACCTGAAGACATCCTGGCAAGTGGCCAGCAAGGTCGCTGGTGATGAGGAGTAGTGAGTGAGTGCTAGGACAGCGGCGCAAGGCTGGTGCCTTCTCCTCCACCTCTCTCCACCTAGGGTGGGAGGTGAACTCTGCAGATGTACTTCTGAACTCTGGGCCTGCACTGATACAGGACAATAACTGTGGGTGGGGGGTGGTGAAGGGATAGGCATGTTGAAGGGATTTTTGTTTGCTGGACTTAAGAACCTGAGGGAAAAGGATACTGCCCAACTTACTTAGGCAGGGTAGGGTAGGTCTTTTGCTCATGGTTTATGTTTATAAATTAATGCCAGGTTACTTCTCTCCTTTTATTAAAAGTTTACTTGCTACACTCAGACTCTGCTTGCAACAGGGGAAGTATTGCCTCTTTGAGGCACCCAGTGAGTGGTATGTAATTGTTCCAGGTCACTGGGTGGGGGCTCTAGCTGGTTTTGTGTTGTATTGTTGAAAAGAAACCCTGAGATACTGAACCCAGCCCTTGTTTCTGCCAACTCTGAATGGCAGAAGGGTTACAACAACGCAGATAACTTGAGTGTTACCCCTAACTTGACTCATGTCCACACAAAAAAATCTCTAGCTTGAGTTAAGTAGTGCTTTTAACTCAAGATAGTTGGCCTATCATGGTGGTGAGCTGAAGCTTGAGAGATGCTGATGCTCAAGCTAGTGATGCAGTAGAAATGCAACAGCTTGAGATACAATTCATCAGTAGCTAATCCAACCACTCTGCTAATCCAGTCATTCCATGCTGCTAATCAAATCAGTCTGCACAAACTTTTGAGCCACAAAGAGCTCTTCAGAAGAAGAACTCTGTAGCTCAAAAGAATGTGTCTCTCACCAACAGAAGTGGGTCTAATAAAATATATTATTTCACCCACCTTGTCTCTCTAATATCCTGGGACCAACATGGCTATAAATATACTGCATATAACTCCAGTGTTGTTTTGCAGTGTGGTAACTCTCACCCTAGCAAAGCTAGAGAGAGTTCAGTAACTTAAGTTAATTGTTTCAGTGAAGACAAGTCATTAGTTAAGACTCCCACTTATACTCATTACAACTGAGCCCTGTCTACACTATAGGGACTATAGCAGCATAGCCACATCACTGCAGTTCTGCCAAGATAACACCTTAATGTAGATGCCACCTACAGTGATGGGAAGGGGGTTTTCCATCGCTGTAGGAACTCCATCTCTCTGTGTGACAGTAACAGAAGCATTCTTCTGTTGACCTAGCTGTGTCTACACTGCAGGTTAGGTCAGCGTATCTGTTGCTCAGGGATGTGGATTTTTTACATCCCTAAGCGCTGTAGCTATGTCAACTTAAATATTAAATTTAGACTAGACCTGAGTCCTGCCTCTTCTATATCATGGGGGGCACTACACATCTTTCAGGAAATAATGGTCCTACTCAGACATGGGCAACATTTTTCAACTGAAACTTTTTTCTGTTAAAATTATAATTCAGGCAACACCAAAAAAATTCATGAATTCATGTCAATTTCACTGAATTGTTTCAATCTAAAAATCAAAATGTGTTGCTTAGACATTTTTGAAACAAAACAATCCAATTTTTTATTCAAAATAAATGTGTGTGAATTTTTTTTTAATTTTATCAAAACATAATTAAAAAGTGTTATGCTTGAAATCAAAATGAAACATTTCAGTTATTTTGGGAAATATTTTAGTCTTTTGAAAATGAAATTTCTTGTATTCTTTAATTTCCTAAAAAAAAAGAGTTTAAAAATCATTTTCAGTTCAACCTGAAACCATACACGCTCTCTCTCTCTCTCTCTCTCTCTCTCTTTATTGTTAGGAACTGATAGCAAACCCAAAAGTTCATTATTTGCCCAGCTCTAGTCCTGAGTAGTAATATGCAGAACTGTCTTCCTTCCATCACTGTACCTGCCACTGTCATCTCTGAGCCATTCCATGTCCTCATATAAGGTTGCAAGGTGTCATAAAATCCCATTTCATTTATATGCCTACTGAGTTGCTCAGTCATGAAGCTGCTCAATCACTCTCTCCAGGGAAAGGAAATGTGTCACTCTGTGTAATAACTGGAAAGAACCACTCAGCATGCTTCACCCAGGATCGCATCTCATCTTCTACCCAGAAGAGATTGATTATACATCTCAGTCAATGGGAGATTGCATTGCCATTAGTTTTTACAAAACACATCATGCAGAGTAATTAACTACTTCCAAGATCTTATTGAGAAATCTTCACCTTCAACAAGGAGAGTGGTTCAACTGGCTCAAGAGAGATTGGCTTTAACATGACTGAACTTACTTCCTAGTGAACTGTCAGGAATCAGGGCCTGCCGCAGAGCCAACCTCTGGGCACTCTAACCAGCAGAGCTGGCCTGTTTGCTGCCTGATTTGCTACACTGCCAGATTGGTGGGAAGAGTCATCAGACCAGATGTTAAGCCCAGCAGTGGAAGTTTGGTGGCTGCGCAAAGCATTCACCCACAGCTGTGGTAGCTCCTGCCTCCTTCCCAGCCCTGCTCCACTTTGGCATTTTTCCAGGTAACCCAGTTCTGACCCATGGTTCTGATTCCTGGCTTCTGACTTCTGCTCTGACCTTGGGCGCCTATTCCTGGTGACTGACTCCTACTCCAACCAGCAGGCCTGGTCACCCACATCATGATCTCTGACATGAAGAAGCTGTAAAACTGATCACCAACAAGTGTGCTTTACAGGAGGGGGAGCCTTCACCACACTCTCCAGCTCTGCAGGGTAATGCTCTGCCACATCTATAATCAAGGCAACTAACTTCTTTCATTGTCTGTATTATAAATCCAATATAGGTTCTTTGTACAATGTGCTTTTGCAGCTGCATAATAACCTTTTTTTCTGGAAGTTGGCACATAACTGTGCTCCAGACTCCATGTTTTCATTTAAAAAAACCAAAATCTCTTGCTCTTACAGCTGGCTGGCAGCAGCCATGGTCTGTGTCTGTTGTGTCTAACCATTACAACCAATCCATAAAGCATGTGAGTCTGTTACAGCCCCTTCCGGGGAACCCGGCACTTTAGTTTAAGCTGGCTTTCTGTTCTGGGTGCCTGATGTCAGCCACGATAGAGGCCGTCACACCGGCACAACCACTGTCCACGAGGTACCAGATCAGTACAGATCTTCAGTTCCCAATGCTGTAAATGTGGCAGCTTTCACTGCCAATAAGTCAATTTAATCTTTTGTTCAAAGTTTAAAAACAATGTGGCAGTGTTACCAGACTAAGGGCTTTTCTATACAGCAAGTTAGTGTGCAGTAAGCCTGGGTGTGAATTTAAAGTGCACTAGCTACTCCGCACTAACTCCCCATGTGGACGTTCTTACTGAGCACTAAGGGTTTGTCTACACAGGGATAAAAGACCTGCAGCGTGGCCGCAGCTGGCTCAGGTCAGCTGACTTGGGCTTGAGGGCCTTGGGCTGTGGGGCTAAAAATTGCTGTGTAGATGCCCAGGCTCTAGGACCTTCTCCCTCACAGGGACCCAGAGCTTGGACTCTAGCCCAGGCCTGAATGTCTACAAAGCATTTTTCAGCCCCAAAGCCTGATTCCCATGAGCTAGAGTCAGCTGACCTAGGTCAGCCAAGGCTTTTTTATCCCTGTGTACATGTACCCTAAGTGTGCCATCAGTCAATTTGGCTTAGTACACTTCCAAAGAGCATTAAGCTAATGTGCACAAGAGTTACTCTCCATGTGCAGTAAGTGTGTCCAGGTAGGCAGTTAGTGTAGAAGAGCTGCTGTGCACCAGCTCCTGTTAGCTTTTTCCCCATGTAGACAAGCCCTAATGCACTAAGATGGTCTGGACCAGGGGTCCCCAACGCGGTGCCCGCATCCTGGCCGGCGGTGGAGCACCCGCTGAAATGCAGCCGAATGTCTATGGTGTTTCGGCGGCGACGCCTCTTGATGATGTCACTTGTCGGCGGCAAGTGACATCATGGAGAGGCGTCGCCTCCAAAAGGCTGCAGAAATTCAGCGGCGACGCCTCTCGATGACGTCACTTGCCGCCGACAAGTGACGTCATCGAGAGGTGTCGCCGCCGAAATGCCACAGAAATTTGGCAGCATTTCAGCGGGTGCTTCACTGCCGCCACAGTCCTTCGTCTGGCACCCGCCACAAAAAAAGTTTGGGGACCACTGGTCTGGACAAAGACACTCTAATGCCGAAATTCAGATTCATTAAAAAAAGCAAGAGCGCCAACAGGACAATCTTTTTGTTCTGTGTCTATACAGTGCCTACCACAATGGGATTTTGGTCCATGACTGGGGCTCCTAGGCACTACCACAGTACACATCATAAATATTACCACCATTATGCCAACTTGGTTACAGTGCCTGAAGGAAAGAGAGACAGAGAAAGACTTTCTCTAAGTAGCCAAATAGTGGATGCCATTATATCTACAAAATCCCTGACAAACAAACAGAAGTTGTCCTCAGTAGGTGGCTGATAGCCTCACAGCACAAAGGAATTCAAAAAGCAGTGAAGAGAGGTAGCTCAGTCAGCTCAGAGACATCTGGCTACTGCGGCAGATGGCCCACCAAGGGGATTTTCAAAGAAGGTCTTTCCTGAGAGTAATAACTTAGGGCAAAGGGATATAACTAGGAGTCATGAAATGAAATTCAAGAAAGGAATATTTCAGGCTGCATATCAGCAAATATTTGCTAACTGTGAGATCTAATAGACTGTGGAATAGTCTCCACAAGGGAGATTGCAAACCTCCTAGGACAGGAACCAGGGTGGATAAAAATCAATGTTTTTTAAAAAAAAAAATCTGATTTTTTAAATTTAAATTGGATTTTTTTGATAAAATGCTTTTTGGGGAATAAAACTAAGATACATTATAGCTCAAAGATATCTCATCATGGAATAGGGATTATAAATTCTAGTTCTATAGTATGAGACAATATAGTCATGTAATGTTTAAGAAAAGTTTTGTAAATGAGTTCCAATAGTTCATAGATTAGGAACACAATCTTGTGAGGATCCAGGGGCTTCTGTATAGATTATTTAGCTTACTCTTTCTATATGCCCAATGGGACTCAGTGCTCAGTCTAGAAGATACCATCAGAGATCCTTAGTTTTGCAGACTCAAACCGTGGATTTGTCTCTCCAGAGATAACATGCTTGTTAATCACAAAATGTTTTAAAATAATATTCAGAGGTGAGAAATAACAGACCTCAACCCTATTGTCCCTCTGCAAATTTGTGTACACAGTGTCAATCCCTTAGCTCTCTCTAAAAGTGCAAAGTTTCCAAAAGTTCAATGAATAGAAGATTGTTGGGGGCAGAATAGATCTGGACAAGAAGAAGTCTGGAGATAAATGTGAGAAGGGAGGGACAGGCAGTAGAAACAAAAGTGAAACTGTTTGAGCAGCATATTCCAGAAGTCTTGAGGTCTTTCTGAGTGTAGCTTTCATTGATTTGAGGATCTACCATACCATTTTCTCACTAGAAGGGAAAACTTATAATGGCAGCAGGTCATAAAAGAGACCCAGTATGGGAACATTTTAATGAAGTTCCTCTACCTGTGGGTAAGACAGGCATGTGTGCAAAATGCAAACAGTGCAACAAAGAAATGCAAGAATGAAACAACATCCTGAGAAGTGTTCCTTCTCAGGAGGAAGCTGCGTTGAAGATGATGAAAGCAACATGTCTGAACATATAGGATCTTCAGGTTGGTAAACTTTTTAATTTCATACTTCTTTCTTAAGGACCGCCTGTCTTCCTTCGGGACTATTCTTGAATTCTCATGTTTGAGCAAAAAATATAGTTGCCAGTAGGAGTTACAAGCAGCCGTGCCTGCGGACGCTCAGGTAAACAAAATGTCTCACGGCCCGCCTAGGGCTTACCCTGAACAAGCCACGAACCAAGTTTCGGAACCCCTGCTCTGTGGTACTATCATTTTAGATGCAATTGTGATAAAAAATAAATAGCTGAAATAGGCAGATCTTCCTTTTGCAATTTCACCTTCAAAGTAGTGCTGAGTGTCAGTGAATGCAATGAGTAATACTAAATGAGCAGTATGGTAATAATAATTAAATAACTGTATTGACTTATTTTGTTTAGGAGAATCCATCCTCAACATACAGGATTCTGAAGACTATCCACCTTTAAGATCACCGTCATTTTCTATACAGTAACTCCTCATTTAACGTTGTAGTTATGTTCCTGAAAAATGTGACTTAAGTGAAACGACGTTAAGCAAATCCAATTTCCCCATAAGAATTAATGTAAATGAGGGGGTTATGTTCCAGGGAAATTTTTTTCACCAGACAAAAGACTATATTATATTTTATATATATATACATACACACACACACACAGAGTATAAGTTTTAAATAAACAATTTATGGAATGGACAAAGCCCTGGAGCAATCCTAGGGAAAAATCCAGCAGTGGTGTATGAGAGACTAAATGTGATTTACTAAGTCTTTTCTATCACTAACTTCCATAATCCAAAGTCCTGAGTCAAAAACCATTCAAATTCAGAGATACAACCAGTACAGTATCATTGGTCCCTCTTCTAGCCTCACAACCAGTTGATCTGAGTGATGGAACATGTAGACCCAATATTAAATCAATTCTGCAAGAAACAGGCCAGCAAGATTCATAGATTCCAAGGCCAGAAGGGACCATTCTGATCATCTAGTCTGACCTCTGGTATAACACAGGCCATAGAACTTCCCTGAAAAAATTCCTAGAGCAGATCTTTTAGACAAACATTCAATCTTGATTTAAAAATTGTAAGTGATGGAGAACCCACCATAACTCTTGTTAAATTGTTCCACTGGATAATTGCTCTCACTATGAAAAATGTACACCTTATTTCCAGTCTGAATATTTCTAGTTTCAACTTCCAACCATTGGATAATGTTATATCTTTCTATGCTAGATTGAAGAGCCCATTATCAAATATTTATTCCCCATATACATACTTATAGATGGTGGTCAACTCACCCCTTAACCTTCTCTTTGTTAAGCTAAATAGATTGAGCTCCTTGAGTCTGTGAATTGAAGGGATGTTGTCCAATTCTTTAATCATTCTTGTGGCTCTTCTCTGAATCCTCTACAATTTATCAACATTCTTCTTGAATTTTGGACACCAGAACTGGACACAGTAGTCCAGCAACAGTCACTTCAATGCCAAATATAGAGGAAATATAACCTCTCTACTCCTACTCGAGATTCCCCTGTTTATGCACTCCAGGATTGCATTAGCCCTTTTGACCATAGTGTAGCACTGAGAGTGCATGTTCAGCTGATTATTCACCAGGACCCGCAAATCAAGTGAGCCAGTGACCTCTTCCCTTCATTATTTACCACTTCCCCAATTTTTGTGTCATGTGCAAACTTTTTCTGTGATGGTTTTTTATGTTTTCTTCCAGGTCATTGATAAAAATGTTAAATAGTGTAGAACTAAGAACTAATCCCAGCGGGACCTCACTAGAAACACACACACACGCACACACACACACACACACACACGATTCTTTGTTCACATTTGAGTCCTAACAGCCAGTTTTTAATCCATTTAATGTATGCCATGTCATTTTATATAGTTCTAGTGTTTTAATCAAAGTGTCTCAGTGACACATTGTGTCAGGGGCTAAGATCACAACCATGTCTTGCAGCTCAGAGGCCTATACCTCTCTGACCTGGTATTTAAAGGCATTAATTTCCTACACAAGCCATCTTTACAGTCCTGAGGAAGCCTCATAATGGGCGCCTATAAGATTGGATAGCACAGATTCTCCACTCCGAGCAGAATTCCTCCAGACAAACTTCCCCACTTTTCCTACCACCTCTGCGCAGCGTCTAGCTCCCTGACCCAGCACTCCAGAGAGCTATGGTCACTGATGAGCAAGAGCTGGGAACAGTGGGCACAGGTGGTAGGCATCAGACACAATTACTAGGCAGATCTCTCTCTCACACACACACACTAGAACCCTGGTTCTATAGCTCCTAAAACACAGGTCTCTATCATATGAGGTAAAGGCAAACTCCTTCAGCTAACACAGTTAGAAGATATCTTATTTTCTTTGTGGGACCAACATTACAGGACAATGCCCCTTATACATATACAAAGCCAATATATTACAACAGGTCCAACAACACCTTGGAATATTATGGACCCTATTTTTAAAAGTTATGGTATAGGTGCACTTGCACATGCAAGTTGCAATTAGTTATCATCAGGCAGACAGATGGACCTTTAGTCACCTAAATGACCATGTCCACACATTGTTACCTGCAAATGCAGGTGACCAGTTACACAGACTTTTTGCAATGCAGAATTCAGGCCTCCAGTCATAAAAATGTAGTCCTATGTTTAAAAAAAAAATCTGTGTGGGTAAAGATGAGCAGCTCAGTACAGTTCTAGCCAACTGGGAGTGGGTGTCACTGAAGATATTTGTTATTTTCTGATAGGGCTGTGTGATGGGGGGAAGGAGGTCAGTTACATTTAGTTCAGAGACCACACTGATAAAGCAACATGGCAGGATAGATAAATAATGTCCTCGGCACAGTGCTCACTCAGCCTGGGGGAATGAGGCATGAGGAAGGGCAGTGTGGCTGACTTGCTACAGGGAAAGGGTCCAGGTGCCATCATGCTGGGAAAGAAGTATCCTAGAGAATGTGTTTGGTGTTCTCTGATGTTGTGAGGTATTAGATAGGACAGTACCTTCTTGCTGGATGTGGTGGGAGATGAAGGGTGGTTGTGGGGTAGAAACCTTCAGGTAAGGGTGTATGCTTGTTACTCTGAGGGTACACTGGTGACACAGTGAGAAGATGTTCCCAGGAGTGTTCTCTTGATGCGTAGAGGGAGGGGAAAGTTCTCAGCAGCAGGGGAAAGCTGGGTTTCTTATCCTCCGATCAGGCACAGGTGTTACAGGCAGAGGAACACATCTTTTGAAAAGTCTTTCCTCAGTGTGCTTTTTGGGGGAAGTGGTTCACCTCCCACAGCCGTAGGTGATTGGTTCTGTTCTCAGGGAGTTGTACAGGGTTTGTGTAGTTTGGGAAAGGTCTTGGAGTGGGAGGTACTGGTGAGCTGGATGAGGTGGGTGTGTGACATATATCCCTTGGGGGTGGTGTGTGAGAGTGTGGGCTGCAGAGGTGGATGGGTGGGCAGTGTCCCAGGGGATGTGTGAGAGACAAGGTGGGTGAGGTCCTATCTGTTAATAGACCCCCTTCTGTTGGTGAAAAAGACCAGCGTTTGAGCTACACAGAGCTCTTCTTCAGGTCATGTGAGATGCGTTATTCTGAGGCCATGTGCCTAAGCGTGCGCATAGTGAGGAGCTCCCTTGGCAGGATGGGGTTTGTCACAGAGGCTGCGAAGTAGGTGCACAGCAGAAAGGGGTTGCCTTGGTATGTCTCTGTGAGGTGGGAGGGACTCTCTGGGTGTTGTTATTCTCCGATGAGGCGTGTGGAGGGGGGAGATGTGCAGCTCTCACTGCAGTGATATGGATAGTCCGATCATAACAATAACCCTCCCATTAGGAAGAGGAGAAGGTGCGGCTGGCCCCTGATTCAGGTCTCAGAGCCCTCCCCCGTCTCAGGAGCATGCCCGCACCTCGGGATCCCCCGAGCCGCATCGCGGGGGCTCGCCCTCAGCAGGGACAGCAGGGTGCCCAGCAAAGAACAGGGAGCTGTAACACACCGTGCACACCCAGTGGCGTTGAGAGACTGGGGGCAGGGAGAGAGGGCGAGAGAGAAAAGTCCTTTACCTGTCCGTCCCCCTTCAGCCACGGAAGGATCGCTACATGCAAAGGGAAAGGCAGCCGGAGAGATGAGCAGCAGCAGCTCCTCCCCCACTTCCCTTCCCGGCTCCTTACCTACAGTCCTGGATCCTATGCAGCCCATCACTCTAGCAGGTCTCCGCGGAGGAGGCAGCAGGCGCCGCAGTGAGGAGGAGGGAAGTGGGCGAAGGTGTCGGAGGAGGGGGTGGGGTGGGGGAGCTCCAGTTATGGTGAATGTCCAGCGTGGCCCAGCCTGCGCCGGCGGAGGGGCATGGTCCGGGGTGAGCGCGCCTTGCCCGCCCCGGAGAGAGGCAGCGAGGGAGGCAGGAGATGCTCCGGTCCAAGCCCTCCGGCCAAGATGCTCTAACCAGCCACACCTCGCCTGCCACAGCGCTGCCTCCTCTCCCTCTGCGCTCCTGCCTCTTTCCCTCGCTCCTCTCTCCGCCCTCGCTCGCTCTTCCAGGCTTGGCTGCTCCAAGGAGCTTCGCCGGAGGAGGAGGAGGGGGAGGGCTGAGATTGGGTAAACAGCTCAGGTCCCGAGCGCGGGGCTGCCATTGGCTGAGCCCGCGCCGCGGCTGCAGGAGGCAGGGAAGAGGGAGCAAGGAGCCCGCCCGATGCCGAACGCGGCGGCCGCGCACACCCACCCGCGGGCAGCCGGGCTGGAGAGGCTGCCTGGCCCTGGGACCGCGGGAAGCAGGCGAGGAGGTGATCCATTCGCGTGCCCAAAGGCAGCAATGGAGAGGGGGCGCTCCCAGGGACGGGGCCATTTTGAGGCTGAGAGAGACGGACGGACAGAGGCGGCGAGGGAGGGGGAAAGAGGGACACGGGACAGTGGCGGCTGGGAGCAGGGCAGCTGGCCGGAGAGGCCGAGCAATCACCCATCAGGAGCAAATGCGGAGCGAGCCGTTACACTGAGAAGCTCAGGTCCCCCGGGACTAAGAGGCGCTGGAAGGAGGAGAGAGACGGAGCAGGGGGAGAGGAAGAGAGAGAGGCACTAAGAGCGAGTGGCCGGAGGTCAGAACCCGGCCAGCGCAGTCCCCTCCGTACACACACAGTCGCAGGCAGCACGCCAAGGGGAGGAGGGGGGCAGCGAAACGATTGCTGGGAGAGGGCCCGGGCTCCGGCACCGTCCGCCCCCTGAGCGAGGTAGGGAGATGCTGCTTGTCACACGCTTCCATCTGGCCAGAGCATCACATTTCCAAAGCTCATTTGCTCATCAAGCTGCAGCATTGTGAGGGCTGGGCCCAGCCAACGCCGGGGAGCTGCACTGCACAGCCGCGATATGAATCACCAATGGGGCAGTGGGAGAGACGGGGAGGGTGTGCAAGGGAGACAGAAGGAAAGAGATGAGGTGAGAAGGCAGCAAAATGGGCGGGGGGGGGGGGGGTCAGAGGACACTTCACAGGGCTCTGCCCNTGGGCAGAACTGTCCCTTGGGGAATATCCTCTGTGTTGGGGGGTTCCTTGCTTGGACAGAACAGGTGAGAAGGGCAGGGGTGGGGGGAGATAGAAAAGAGGAAGGAGGAGGGCTGGAGAGAAAACTTAGAAACAGACGATCAAACAGAGGAAAGGGATGGTCAAGGAGGAAGGAAAGAGGATGATCGCTCTGGGTGACTGAAGGAGGATGGAGACTGGAAAGAGAACCAGAGAGCAGGAACAGGCAAGTGGGCGGCATGGCAGCCATCAGGAAGCTGTCTCGGTAACTACACTTCTAAACTGGATCCAATTAAAAGGAAAGACTCTCTGGTGGCCAGAGGCGGCAGCAGCAGCTGGATCCCATGGGATGGGTCTGGTCACAGGTACTGGTTCTTAATTGAGCTACAGGTCCAGGAGCAGTTATTGCACACAGAGAAAGGACAATCCCAAGTACCCCTGGCCCTGCACTGCACTGCCTCACATACTGCCCCTGAGGCTCATGAACCAGGAGAGCTCACAACACTGGGCTCTTACAGTGTGGTTTTACTCTGGAAAGAGTCTAAAATATTGGCTGCTTTATGCTCACAGACCTGTCCCCTGTGTTATCCAGAGTCCTAGCTGCTGGTCTTGAGCTATAGCTTTACTATATTATACGCCATTAGTTCAGCAGAGCCAACACTGCTCAGAGACAGGAATGGTTCTTCTTGTGTATCAAGAGAATTGTTTACCAAGTTCTTCTAATCAGTTACTGCTGTGTAGACCCTTTGAAGGCCAATGGAGCTGCACAGGTCACTGAGAAATGAGTTTGGACTGTAGAACCATTATTAGAGGGAAAGGGCCCTACTTGACTCTCAAATCCCAGGCTGAGCCTGCAGGATTGGCAACTATGGAACATTCCCTCCTTCCCCACAGAATACATGTGAACTTGAAAATAAAATCTGGCCTCCTTCAGGAGTTTCCTTGCATACCCCATGAAACAGCATTTGTGCCTTACCTTAACCATGGTAGAGGTGTTGCAGGCACAGCTAAGGTTGAATTTCAGTTCTCCACGCTCTTTTCTGAGCCCGTTTCTCCTTTCAGACTTCTCATGCGCTCTAATCCAACTCTTTGTAGTTTATATCTTCATACCTCAAATCTGACCCCTTTTCTCTCCCTGACTGGTGTCTTCTCTGATTTTCTCTTTAAGTGATTTTAGAGTATGGGCTGATGAGGCCATTGAACCTCTGTGCTCCATCTTCTTATTCTTCATCCTTCCCTCCCTCAGTTTTAGTTTATCATCTCACCCATCCCAACTCATGGCCATATTCTTACTCTCATCAAAAGCAATTTTCTCTTTCCCCTTTCTTATTCCATCTATAGTGTAACTTGTACCATTCTCTCCTCGCTTATGACAAAGCCTCTATCCTTCAGCCTTCAGAGGATTTTTTTTCTTGCCTCACCATTATCTCAAATGTCTTGATACTACCAGGCCTCTCCATCCTTATCTGTAATAATGATCTCTTATTTCCTTCACTTCCAACAGTACCTTGTTTTGTTATATACAATCCTGTCCTGTCCACTGCCCTTAACCTAATTCACTTAATCTCAGAATCCATACTTTTCTCTGTACCTGTAGTTCTTTCTGATAGACTAATTAGTTATGGACCCTCACATACCTAAATCTAAGTTTTAAAAATCATCTCTGTGGTTATTAAAAGTTCTGGAGATCTCATCATATACTCAGTGTTTCTCAAACTGGATTGGGCCCTACATGTGGAGCATAGTGAATCTTTAGGGACCTCATGATATGTAACTGATTACAATTTTAAAATGGGGAAACTTTCCATATTTCTAATAAATTTGAAAGCTAACAGATAATTCAACAGGACAGAAAATGGTTTCCATTATCAAGCAAGGATTTACAAAGAGTTGTATGCAGCGGCATCAGAAATACAACACTTAATCTAGCTGCCTGTCAGACAGTAGCGTGATAACTGCTAGTAAATACTGACTTAAAATGGCTACCACTATAGCTCTTGTTTTCTGGAAGACAAAGGCCAACCATAATTGCATAATGACTTAATAAAAGAAAGAGGGATCCCTGCTTGTCAAGTTGATAGTCAAAATAAATGTGGAACATGGCCACAGGAACACCATTAGGGATCTGCTGACCTTTAGTGCTGTAGTATCTTTTAAGCCTAGCCTGAGGCCTGGTCTACACTATGCGTTTAAATCGATTTAAAGAGCGTTAAATTGATTTAACGCTGTACCCGTCCACACTACAATGCTCTTTATATCGATTTCTGTACTCCACCCCGACGAGAGGAGTAGCGCTAAATTCGATATCAACATATCGGATTACGGTTAGTGTGGATGGAAATCGATGTTATTGGCCTCCGGGCGGTATCCCACAGTGCACCACTGACTGGACGCTCTGGACAGCAATCTGAACTCGATGCAGCGGGCGAGTGCGTGAAAGCGATGAAAGCGCCGCGAACTTTTGAATTACATTTCCATAGTGCGGGCCAGCGTAGGAGATTTCTGAATCATGACACACGTGTGGCGAGGCAGTTACTCAAATAGCGCAAAAAGAGCGCCGGAGCATGGACCGACTGGACGGGAGATACTAGATCTGAATCGCTGTATGGAGACAAATCTGTTGTAATCAGAGCTCCGTTAAACAGGAAGCAAAAAAATGCCAAAAGGTTTAGAAGAAAAAATCTCCCAGGATACACAGTGCTTGCGTGACAAGCCAACGGGAAGGCCAGAGAATCAAATGGACGCTCATGGATGGAGGGGGTACATAGAGGACTCCAGCTATCCCACAGTCCCAGCAGTCTCTGAAAAGTATTTGCATTCTTGCTGAGCTGCAATGTCTTAAGTTCAAACACAATGTCTGGCGTGGTTCAGGGCAATAGCTACATCAGTTTTCTTGCCCCTCTCCCCCCCACCACGTGAAAGAAAAGGGAAAGAAATCATTTCTTGACTACTTTCAATGTCACCCTAATGTGTACTGAATGCTGCTGGTGACGCGATGCTGCAACAGTGAAGAGCAGATATCCGCTCCTACTCACCTCTCCCCCTCGACCAGTGGTATGACGGTGCAATAGGACTAGTACCGCGCTCATGAATAATTAAATGTTGACATCGAGGCCAACATTGCTGGTTACGTCCCAGTACCGATAGGAACAGAATGGCGTAATAACCAGCTTCATCAATAGCAAACTGGGGGCTTCAGCCCCCTCCCTTTCAGTTAAAGAAAAAGATTCTGTACTGCCCTGGACTGTCATAAGCAGCACGCAGCTGGGTTCCTCTCCCCCACACCGTTAATGTCCTGCCTGGACTATCAATCCGCGCTGGAGACTGCTCCCCCTCATTTTATGTCACTAAAGCACGTCATTTTCTTAATCTGCATTCTATAATTACTTCCATGACACAAATGGCAGGAACTGCCACGGTATCCCCAAGGAAGGTTGGAGGGAGGAAAGGAAAGCAAACGAGTGAAGTTGGCAGGGGCACCCCCTGTGAATACTGACACGGAGCGCAGCTGTGCTTCTGATACCTGGTCCTCTAATACCCCTTGCCCGCTCTTATTCTAGGCAGGACCAGACTCATTTTCTAGAAACGCATGAAGGGAGGGATTGATTCAGTTTCCCAAGTGAGTCAATGCCCAATTTTGCTTTTGCATTGCGCCCCCATGCCGATTTCAGCCAGGGGCACTCATGATAGCAGCGGACAGTACAGAGGGGGAAGAGAGAACCAGTCATCTCAATTGCCAGTTTTTCTCCGCAGTAGAACGGTAAACAGGAACGACCAGTAACCAATACTCTGCTAGCATTTACAAAAGCAAGTGAATGCTGCTGTTACACTGGATATTCGCCGCTCTGTCCACGGCATCCAGTACACATACGGTGCCAAAAAAAAAAAAGCTGAGACGGGCTCCATGGTTGCAGTGGCTAATGAGCGCTGCCAGGGCAATCCAAGGGAAACAGCGTGAAGGATTGTCAGCTGATGTTTTCCCGGAGGAAGGAATGACTGGGACGACAATTTAACCAAACAGAACGCACCCGCGAGACAATAATAGATTCAACCCAGAATCCAAGGATGGGGGAGACTGCAGGAACTATGGGATAGACTACGGAAGAGCTACCCCACAAGTGCAACGCCTTCAAGAAATCGACGTTAGCCTCGGACCATGGACGCAACAAAGCCAATTAGCCGAATTACTGTGCCTAGTGTGGCCGCATGAAATCAAATTTATAATATCAGTTTTATAAAACCGATTTTAGCTAATTCGATATTATCCCATAGTGTAGACGTGGCCTGAGAGGACTCTGCTAGATTTGGAACCACGACTTCTACTTGTACACTCCCAGCACCATATCTGATTTTCATTGTGTGCTTTTTCCCTCTGCATTTTTCTCGTGTGAAAATCCTACAACTTTCTACCCTGATAAATCTGGATTTGCCTTGTTTTGTTTTGTTCCAGAAGAAAAATAAACCAGAGAAATTAAGATGTAAGAACTTCGGTTAGTGTTATGTTAAGACTATGAATTTAGAAAAGCCCTCAGCATTCAGGAAATACCAAAGTGAAGATTCAGCCAATAACTTTAAATGTTCTCCTCTCTACAAATGCAATACAATTTTTAATTAGATGATTGTGTTATATTTATCAAATAATACATTATACCATACAGTTTTTTCTACAGCTTTAGATACACAGTTAAGAGCTTTTTTACGTTTGAATATTTACATTAATTTAGAGACTTTTATATGATCAATTATTTTCTTAATAATCACAGAAGTTAGAGATGGAAAAAGCAAAATAGCTCATCAAGTTCATCGCACTACTAAAGCAGGATTAGAGGAATTTACAGACTGACAGATATGCTTTTTGCTTTGTAAACAAATACAATCAGAAAAGTTACTTATTTTAGTAACTCAAATTGGTTCTCAGTAAATTTATTTATAATGTAGTAATTGTATGTATTTTAAAATATTTCTTGTATTATTATATCTTTTAAGCAGTATAGTTATTTGCATTCATCATAAAACCTATCCTCAAACTTTCTTAATATAGTTAAAGTATTATTTATAGGACTCATTGAATATTTTTCTTCAAACTTATTTTTCAAAAAAAAAAACATAAAAAGAAAGTGTTTTCTATGGAAAATTTCAAGTTTTCAACAAAAAATGTCAACCAAAAATTTAAATTTTTGGCTTTTTTTTTTAAAGTTGAACTTCTCTGCAGATAATTTCACCAATTTTTTTTTCATTTTCATCAGAACTGTCTCACGAAAAAATACACTTTCTGACCAACTCTAAATATTTGTTCTAAGTATTGGAAGCACTCTTTAAAACCACTCTGAAGCTGTTTTTTCATATAAGCATGTATACAAAATGTGTATTTGATCTGAAAGTTAAACTGAAATATCTTGATAAATATGAGTGCTCAGATACTACAATGATGGGAGGATATAAATACATAAAGAGACAGGAATACAGACAGATACTGTACATAGATTTATAGATAGATACTGCAGAGTGAAGGACTGATGGGACCCAATTCTCCGTTCTACTGCTGCATAATAAAGGAAATTTTAGTGGGCAGAACTGTCCCTTGGGGAATATCCTCTGTGTTGGGGGGTTCCTTGCTTGATGTAGAACTCTATGTCACCCTCTTCCCAGACCATGATGTAGGAGGTGTGCTGGGTGTGGGAGGCAAGGGCATAGGTGGAGCATACTGAATTCTGGCTATCTTTGGCTGTTGCCACTGCCCAAAGGGGGCTTTTGCAGCAGAGTGTGAATTAGAACAGCTTCAGGTGTGCTCTTATTTATATACCAGCAGGGTCAGGAATGCAGGAAGTGCAAAGGTGGTATAAAGCCCCTTGTTTCCCCCACTATTGCTGTATTTATCTGAGGAATAGAGCAACAGGGAACTGAGCTCAGAAGTTGTAGTTAGAATCATAGAATATTAGGATTGGAAGAAACCTCAGGAGATCATCTAGTCCAATCCCCTGCTCAAAGCAAGACCAACACCAACTAAATCATCCCAGCCAGGGCTTTGTCAAGCTGAGCCTTAAAAACCTCTAAGGATGGAGATTCCACCACCTCTCTAGGTAACCCATTCCAGTGCTTCACCACCCTCCTAGTGAAATAGTGTTTCCTAATATCCAACCTAGGCCTCCCCCACTGCAACTTGAGACCATTGCTTCTTGTTCTGTCATCTGCCACCACTGAGAACAGCCAAGCTCTATCCTCTTTGGAACCCCCTTGAGGTAGTTGAAGGCTGATATCAAATTCCCCCCTCACTCTTCTCTTCTGCAGACTAAATAACCCCAGTTCCCTCAGCCTCTCGTAAGTCATGTGCCCCAGCCCCCTAATCATTTCATTGCTCTCTACTGGACTCTCTCCAATTTGTCCACATCCTGTTTTTAGTGTGGGGACCAAAGTTGGACACAATACTCCAGGTGTGGCCTCACCAGTGCTGAATAGAGGGGAATAATCACTTCCCTCAATCTGCTGGCAATGCTCCTACTAATACAGCCCAATATGCTGTTAGCCTTCTTGGCAATAAGGGCAACAACTGCTGACTCATATCCAGCTTCTCATCCACTATAATCCCCAGGTGCTTTTTTGCAGAACTGCTGCTTAGCCAGTCAGTCCCCAGCCTGTAGCAGTGCATGGGATTCTTCCTTCCTAAGCGCAGGACTCTGCACTTGTCCTTGTTGAACCTCATCAGATTGTCTGCTTTTCTGAAGTCCAGGGTCTGTATTTTGCTACTCTCCTTTCTTCCTTTTGTCAGGGTACTGACTATGTTAGATAGTGTTATACCGCAGGTAAATACTGCAAACTGATAAAGTTTAAAAGAAAAAAGATCAGACATGTTTCACATGATGTACATCTTTCAAACCATTGTTGAATCACATCTATGAAACTGTATTCTTTCAAATGTTCCATCAATCTATCCATAAATATCACCTCAAGATCTTTTCCTAATATAGATGTTAGATGTACGAAGCTGTAATTTTTCAGCCTCCTTACTAGAACCTATCCTTGTAACATATGAGCTATAGTCACTGTTTCCCAGCAACCTGATACCTATATACGTTTATGTAATTAATTCATTTATTTAAATATATACCAATTATATCACAATAATTAAAGAGCTCCAGTCCTGTGCCCTCGATGCCCTTAATGGCCACTTAAAAATACAAATATAAACCCAGCAGCGTGATCTCCCACTCTCAGCTAAAAATATCCAGCCAGAAAGATAATTTAAAATGTCACTATAACACCCACCCTAATCCTTGGCTTGGATGCAGCCTCTCACAGCCTTCACTGGAACCTCTGCCCAAAAGCCCACAAAAAGACTTGTTATGAAATAGTTGTTCACCTCTTTGATCTCTGCATTGCTACCTGCTGCTTTGTTCACTTTAATTTTTTCTAAATTCTTGTGGCCAGATCACCTCCTCCCATGGAAAAACCTACAAGTGAAAGGTCCCCCTTGCAGAGTTTCCTGAGAGGTATATATTCAGATCTGGAAGACATACAGAGGGCTGGGAGTTAGAATCATAGATCATTAGGGTTGGAAGGGACCTCAGGAGAGCATCTAGTCCAACCCCCTGCTCAAAGCAGGGCCAATCCCCAAATGGCCCCCTCAAGGATTGAGCTCACAACCTTAAGTTTAGCAGGCTACTGTTCAAACCACTGAGCTATCCTGAGGCCTCCTAACCCCTTACAGGAAAAAGAGCCTCTAGATCTATGGAGGCAGGAACCCATTCTGCAAAGACGCTCCTCTGTGCAGTTCTGGTGGTCTTCTGCCATTGATAGTATAGCTTCTTCAGTAAGTGTCTGAGTCCCCTGTGATTGCTTAATCACTGTCATGGAGGAGGCACCACAGGAGTTAATGATACATCAAGCTGTATTAGCACCTGATAGGTTTTTCCTGTGGACTGGAAAGGAGATGGTGCTGCAGAACGTCTGATGCCATTCTCTACTCTTTCCTGTCTGGATAAGGTGACCAGATGTCCTATTTTTAAAGGGACAGTCCTTTTTTGGGGGATTTTTTCTTATATAGGTATCTATTACTCCCCACCCCGGTCCCTTTTTTTCATAGCTACTATCTGGTGTCCTATGTCTGGAGCTCCTTCTGTGCAGAGGTTACACAGAGAACATTTTGTGGGGACCCAAGGAATAGAGGAAAGCACCCTGAATGTAATATTGTACCTTCTTCTGCTTTGTAATGGGGATTCCCTCCCATGCTAAGTTCCCTCTGCTCAGGTAAGGAGGAGGGTCTATTTTAGGCTTGCTCAATACATTTTCAGTAATCTCAATCTCTTCCAATTTGACCTCATTGGAACCCACAAACCTATCTGCCACAGGATACATTGTTAATTCTTGATTTCTCTCACATCCCATTAATAACGCCACTGCTTCTTTCTCTTTTAGTCCTCTAATATTATACGTGAACTGCAAGGCATTACCTATAAAGTTGTCCGAGTGTTTCCATTATAAGTGTGAGGAGGCAGATTTAACTATAGCATTTCCTTTCTTTTGAGTACTTCCCTTGTCTAAGTTACTTTTCTCATATGGACTATTTAAAGGATCTGCAGTTTTTATCTCAATATTTTTATCTGTGTACTTCATTTCCCCTTTGTTCTGATACCCTTTTCATCCCCTCTGTCTTTTTTATAACCCTCTGTGGCTGTAAAGCAATCTTGAGCTCCCTCTAGTTTTTAGATCTCACTTTATACTCACAATTAATATTAACAGTATATCTTTCACTCACACTGGCTTTAAAATTTGATGTTTAGTTTAACATAGTAATACACACTGCCCTTAAACCAGCTCTGTGACTTCTGTAACCTTTAGCTAATCGTTGCCTGCAGTACTTCTTTTTTAAGAAACATTATCAATATTTGTCTCTTCATTTCATCAAACTGGCAATTTACTAGAGTGACCATATATCCTGTTTTGGCTGGGACAGTCACTCTTTTAAGCTCTGGCGGTCCCAACTTTTTTTTCCAAAAGGAGGCATTTGTCCCATTTGCTCTTGCTGACTTGATCAGTTGACAAGAGGAAACAGGACAAACATCCACTTTTGTCAGAAAAGTGGGGTGCGGTGCAGACAGGGCAGGTGGAGATGCCAGCCCCCCACAGGGGAGAGGCAAGGCTGGAGGGGGAAGCTGCATTCCAACATGCCTGGCTCCCTCAGGGTTCCAGTGACTGAACAATAGCCTGGCATAGGGTGGGGAGTCAGGGTTCCAGCAACCAGCAACAGCATGTGCAGGGAGCCCTTGGGGAAGGGCTGGGGTTGTCCCATTTTCTCTTTGGAAAATGTGGTCACTCTACTGTTTACCTATATTTGCATCCAAAACATCTCCAATAGTTAAAATTTGGACCTTATTTCCAAAACTATCCTTTATAGTCACTTTATTTACCATGTCTTCAACATTCACTAACATCTCTAGATATCAGAGACAGTATAGTCTAGTGCATAAGGCAAGGAGATCAGTTTTGTCCTTGACTCTGCCATAGACTTCTCATGTGATTTTAGGCAAGTCCCTTAGACAGAAATTTTCAAAACTAGCCACTAATTTGAAGTGCTTCAAATTTTAGATGTCCAATTTGGTGCACTTTGGGCCTGATTATGAGAGATGCTGATCATTCACATCTCCCATTTATTTTAGCTGGGAGTTCTGAGTTCTCATAAGTCCTGAAAATCAGGCCTTAGGTGTCTCAAGTAGGGCACTCAAAAATGGAAGCACCCAAAATTAGTGGACAATAATGAAAATATGGTCTTAATCTTTCTATGGTTCAGCTTCCCACCTACATGATAGGAATAATGATACTTGCCCATTTTTGTAAAACTCTTTGAGGTCTACAGATGATCACTAAGAATTATTATTAACTCTTATTTAGTTTCAAATGCTTTTTTGCCATTCCTGTGACTGTACCCAATTTTTAACTTTTTGTAACAGTTTAGTAAAGGGTTTTGTCAGAGATGACAAGCATGAAAATTATTATTTTTTTTAGTTTACTATAGTTGAGAACTAATGGTTTACTAATGCCACAGAACCTCGCACTCAGTAATATTGGATGGGAATGCTAAAGCACCATCATTTGCCCTTTAACTTGGAGACTCCTTCTGCCTCAACTATGTTGTGATGGGTTGGACTCCCCCTTCCAGGGTCCCACCTGATGCACTGGGGTCCCACTGAGCCAGCCTGTTCCACCAGCCTGGCCTCCCTCACTCTGTTCCTCTGTGCCAGGCCCTCAAGCCTTCTTCAGCACACACACAGGTAGGGACACACCCAGCTGCAAATGGACACAGTGACTCTGAGATCAGCTCTGTGTGGGAGGAATCAGCTTGGGGACTGCCTAGCACTCAAGTGCACATCTCCTTTGGGATGCAAACTCAAAATTATATTGTCATGCTCTATATAGAGATCTATATAGTCTAAGCTCATAAATTTGCCCCCTCCCTCAAAGTGGAGGAAAATATGCACAGCTCTTTGCCCCTCCCCCAGTTATGAATTGCACAAACTGGGTTTTAGAAAACAAAACAAGTTTGTTAACTACAAAAGGTAAATTTTAAGTGACTATAAGAGATAGGAAACAACAAAGCAGATTATTGAGCAAATAAAACAAAACACTCAAATTAGATTGGATACATTAAAGAAATTGGCTACAAATAGTAATTTCTGATCCTAATTGTTGTTTAAGCAGATTGCAGAGTTTCTTGAAGGTAAACTGCACTGCTTGCAGCTTAAATCTCTTGGACTCAGCCCCCTACCCCACCCCCCAAACTTAGTTCTTTTGTTTCTTCTGGTGTTTTCAGCAGTCTTCCTTCTTGGGTGGGGAAGTCAGTGGCGAAGAGTCAAGATTAATTCACTCCTCAGCCTTAGATAGGATTTACATATGGCGGGAATCTTTTGTTTCCTAGCCCACCCCCTTCCAGTGGAAAAATACCAGCACAAGATGGGACCCTCTACCAGGTGACATGATCACAAGACCTTTTAGTGTCAATGCAGCATCCCAGGAAGCTTCTCAGGAAAGTGGGAAATTAGTATCTTCAAAATTCTATTGCCCTTCTTAATGGCCTGTCCAGGCTGATTGCCTACTGTCTGGTGCGTTCCCCCAAGTACACACACACTTGTAATTGCTACATAGTCAATATTCCTAACTTTAGATATAGAAATGATAATGTGTACAAATTGGATAAGCACATTCAGTAAATCAGAACCTTTCCAATAAAAACAACAAGGAGTCCTTGTGGCACCTTAGAGACTAACACATTTATTTGGACATAAGATTTCGTGGGCTATAACCCACTTCATCAGATGCATGGAGTGAAAAATACAGTAAGCAGGTATAAATATACAGCACATGAAAAGATGAGAGTTGCCTTACCAAGTGGGGGATCTGTGCTCATGAGGCCCATTCAATTAGGGTGTTGGCCTTGTTAGCACTACAAAAAGTAATTTTCCCTCTGTTGATATTAGACTCATAGACTTATAGGTCAGAAGGGACCAATATGATCATCTAGTCTGACCTCCTGCACAAGGCAGGCCACAAAACCCCCCATTACACATTATAACAACCCCAAACCCATGACTGAGTTATTGAAATCCTCAAAATTGAGATTTGAAGACTCGAAGCTGCAGGGATCCACCGCAAGTGACCCATGCCCCCACGCTGCAGAGGAAGGCGAAAAACCTCCAAGGCCCTGCCGACATCCACCCTGGAGAGGAAAACTTCCTTCCCGACCCACAAAATATGGCGATCAGCTAAACCCTGAGCATGTGGGCAAGACTCACCAGCCAGCACCAAGATAAAAGGAATTCTCTGCAGTAACTCAGCCTTCCCATCCCATCCAACATTTCCCTCACAGGACCATTGACGCAGACCTTCATCTGCCGATAATAACAATCAATTGCCCAAATTAAACTATCCCATCATAACATCCCCCTCCATATCACTTATCAAGCCTTAGTCATTAAAGCAGATAAGTCTTTTGCCGCCCACTACTTCCCTCGGAAGGCGACCGTTCCTGCAGAACTTCACTCCCCTAATCGGTTAGAAACCAATTATCGTCTAATTTCAACGTTCTAAACTTCCTATAGATGCCATTTGTACCCATGTCTGTCGTCCTCGATGCCTACATTAGTACTAAACTTAAATAATTCTCTCCCTACCCTAACGTTACAATCCCCCTGATATATTTATATAGAGCAAGCATATCCCCCCGGAGCTTCTTTTGGTTCCAGGCTAAACAAGCAAGCTCTTTAAGTCTCTCTTTCATAAGGCAGATTTTCCATTTTCCATTCCTCGGATCATCCTAGTAGCCCGTCTCTGAACCTGTTCCAGTTTGAATTCATCCTTCTTAAACATGGGACACCAGAACTGCACACAATATTCCAAGTGGGATATTCACCGCTTCTTGTCAGCTGTTGGGAATGGGCCACATCCACCCTAACTGAATTGGCCTCATTTTCACTGACCCCCCCCACTTGGTAAGGCAACTCCCATCTTTTCATGTGCTGTGTATTTATATCCGCTTACTGTGTTTGTCCACTCCATGCATCTGATGAAGTGAGTTATAGCCCACAAAAGCTTATACCCAAATAAATGTGTTAGTCTCTAAGGTGCCACAAGGACTCCTCATTGTTTTTGCTGATACAGACTAACACGTCTACCCGTCCAAAACCTGTCAGCCTTTCCAGTGATACCTCACATGACCCATCTTGCATAAAACATATCTTAGTTATGTCATATTCATATTATAACAATATTTTTATGAAGAATATGGGGTGCAGTGTCACGTGTCCTAAGAAAAGGACACCACTCTGAAAACATGAGTGCTTTGTTTTCTTTATTCTCAACCACATAGTCTTGCAGTTTGTAGAGCTTTCTGGTTAGAGGAATGCATTGCTGAGAGGTCCCCTTAGCTATAATACTGACCTGATAACATTTTGGTCCCTGCAATATGTGGTCCATAATGCAGTGAAAAAACACTCTGGCACTAGTCATATCATAGGATAACCAGTTATAGTGGAATAATGTTTTCAATAAACTAAGCCCAAAGAATTGGTTAGGTTTCAGTATCCAGAGCCAATTTTAATGATATTCTTCCCTCATGCCATCACTGAATTACAAATCCAATGTCTTAGGAATGTGACATTACTCTACCTCAAAGCAAGGATGCCACTTCATAACCTCAGCACATTTTTTACTACTGTAGATGCAAGGCCTACTCGTTATGAGTCTGAGAGAAGATTGCACAGTCAAGGCCTGATCCAACTCCCACTGAAGTCTATTCAAAGACTTCCATGGACTTCAATGGCAGTTGGATAAGTCCTTCATTTTCTAGTTCTTTGGCTTCTGAATCCCAGTATCTCTCAGTGGACATAGCACTGGTCTAGTTTTATAGAGTTTAGGAATGGGCTTTCTCTGAAACAGAGGTTTGATTCATTTCCTTTAACCAAACCCATTTCTAATTTAAATATGGGGTATATTTCACATACAACTATCAGGCTGAAGCTGGTTAACTCTTCACCAATTTTAACTTAGCTTCTCACCCTAACTTCAGCTCAACAGAGCAGAACCTTTGTTATTTAATATTGAGAGTGTTACAGTTTCCACCTGTAATGCTCCCTCCCCGTCCCGGTCAGAGGAAGGTCACTCAGGCTAGTCTTATGGAGTCAGGAGCAGAGTCTGTAAAATAGGCAAATAGTTAATACTGGGCTTTAACGTGGACTGGGTCACCTCAGGTAGTCAGCCCTTACCTACAGTCTATCAGGGGTAGATTGTCCTGGGTGGAGCTCAGGCAGCTACCAAGCAAACAGTCTTTCAGGGGCAGGCTTTAGCCTGAGTGGAGCTCAGGCAGCCAGCAAACATACAGTCTTTCAGCGGAGTCTTGAAGGAGCTCCTATTCTGGGCTAGAGCCTCCTTGCACTGGGTATGGGGTCCGCCATCAGGGGTGGGGTGGCAGGGGGACGTGGGCCCACCTTACTCCACCACGTCCCAGCCCAGGGCCCTGGCAGGGGCAGGATTGGCTGCCCCTGAGTAGGCAGGGATCCAGCTGCAACACGTTAACTGAACCATGGCAGGCTCTGCAGCTGGCTGCTCCGTGGCTGTCCCTGGGCTACTTCCTGCCTCCTCGGGGTTTGGTACCTGTGACCCCTCTTTTCATAGATTCATAGACTTAAGGTCAGAAGGGACCATTATGATCACCTAGTCTGACCTCCTGCACAATGCAGGACACAGAATCTCACCCACCCACACCTGCATCAAACCCCTAACCTATATCTCAGCTATTGAAGTCCTCAAATCATGGTTTAAAGACTTCAAGGTGCAGGGAATCCTCCAGCAAGTGACCCCTGCCCCATGCTGCAGACGAAGGCGAAAAACCCCCCCAGGGTCTCTGCCAATCTGCCCTGGAGGAAAATTCCTTCCTGACCGCAATCCCCAAGCTATAACCAATTTTGTGTAAGTCGCCTAAATGCATGACTGCACTTTTCACTATTAAATTTCATCTAATTACTATTATCCAGTAGCAAAAGTCATCCAGAAACTTCCTGTATGATTAATCCGTCCTTCTCTGTGTTAGCAATACCTCCAGCATTGGGCATCCCGCAAACTTTTATTAGCACAGGCCACTTTTTGTGCAAGGTCAGTAATAAAAAGATTTAAATAAGATTGGTCCCGCAAACTGATCCCTAGGAACTCCATATGACTCCTTCCAGCCTGACAGATTCCCTTCAGGTATGACCATGTAGTCTCGACCTATTAACCAGTTCCTTATCCACCTTTCAAATTTTCATATTATCTCATCTTTTCCGAATTTTATCTAAATAAATCTCCATGTGGAACGTAACAAAATGCTTACAGATCTGGATACTTTGTAAACTGGAGTAATAGTGAATAGATGAAATTTACTAGTGAAAAGCTGCAAGGTCATGCATTTAGGATTATAAACGAGAATTTTGGTTATAATTTGGGATCTCATCAGTTGAAGAACAGATAGAGGATGAAGGACCTTGAGTGATTGGTTGATCCAGGACGACTATGAGCCACCAATTGTATAAATAAGGGGCGCTGTTAACAAAAGCTAATGCGAGGTTTTGAATTGCATTCAGGCGATGGTTTCTCAGTAAAGAAAGGAGGTGTTAGTACTGTTATACAAGGATTGGTGAGACCTCATCTGGATTACTGTTGCAGTCTGGTCTCCATCTTAAGGAAGGATGAAATTCAAACTGAACAGGTACAGAGAAGGGCTACAGCGATGATCTGAGGGAATGGAAACCTGTCTTATGAAAGGAGATCAAAGCTTGGCTTGTTTAGCCTAAACCAAAAGAAGTTAGGGGAGATGCTCTTTCTAAATATATTCAGAGAAAATATCAGGAAGGGAGAGAATATTTAAGCTCGTAGTACCAATGTGACACAAGAACAAATGGATATACTAGCCATCAGGGAAGTTAGACTTGAAATTAGATGAAGGTTTCTAATCATCAGAGGAGTGAGTTCATGGAACAGCCTTTACAAGGGACAGTGGGGGCAAAAGCATATCTGGCTCAAGACTAGCTTGATAAGTTTATGGGAAGGAGTGTATGATAAGAGTAGACCCTAGATTTTGGCAATTAAGTGGTCGTTTGACTAGTAGCAGTCTATATGGCCCAATGGCCTTGTGATGGGATGTTAGATGGGGTGGGACTGTACGATACAAGAATCTCTCCGGTACTAGCTGTGAGTTTTCTTGCCCGCATGCTCAGGGTTTAACTGATCGCCATAT
>NC_133769.1:151511092-151547236 GCF_003597395.2 Chelonoidis abingdonii | reverse complement strand
GACGGTAAACTGCACTGCTGCAGCTTAAATCCTTGACTCAGCCCTAGCCCACCCCAAACTTAGTTCCTTTTGTTTCTCTTGGTGTGTGTTCAAGCCGTCTTCCTTCTTGGGGGGAAGTAGTGGCGAAGGAGTCAAAGATTAATTCACATCTCTCAGCCTAGATAGGCATTTATATGGCAGGGAATCTTTTGATTTCCTAGCCACCCCTTCCAGTGGAAAAATACCAGCACAAGATGGGACTCACCAGGTGGACATCGACACAAAGACATTTTTGTCAATGCAGCATCCAGGAAGCTTCTCAGGCAAGTGGGAAAATTAGTATTTCCAAAATTCTATTACCCTTCTAAATGGCCTTCCAGGCTGATTGCCTACTGTCTGGTGCGTTCCCCCAAGACACACAACACTTGTAACTTGCTACATGTCAATATCCTACACTTTTAGATATAGAAATGATAATGTGTCATTGATAACGCACATCTCATAAGATCAGAAACTTTCCATAAAAACAACAGGAGTCCTTGGATGGACCTTAGAGACTAACACATTTATTTGGACATAAGATTTGTGTGGCTATAACCACTTCACTCGATGCTGGAAGTGAAAAATACAAGTGAAGCAGGTATAAGATATACAGCAATGAAAAGATGAGAGTTGCCTTACAAGTGGAGAGGATCTGTGCCATGAGGCCATTCAATTAGGTGTTGGCCTGTAGCGACTACAAAAAGTATTTCCCTCTGTTGATATAACTCATGAGACTTATAGGTCAAAGGGACCAATATGATCATCTGTCTGACTCCCTGCACAAGGCCGCCAACAAAACCCTGCCCTTACACATTATAACAACGCCCACCCATGACGGAGTTATTGAAATCCCAAATTGAGGATTTGAAGACTCAAGCTGAAATCCACCGCAAGTGGACCAAAATGCCCCCACGCTGCAGAGGAAGGCGAAAAACCTCCAACCCCTGACATCACCCTGGATAGGAAATTCCTTCCCGACCCAAATATGGCGATAGCAAACCCTGAGCATGTGGGCAGACTCTACCAGCCAGCACCAAGAAAGATTCTCTGCAGTAACTCACCCAGTCCCATCCACATCCTCACAGACCATTGAGAAGACTTACATCTGCCGATAATACAATCAATGTGCCCAAATTAAACTACTCCCATCATAACATCCCTCCATATGACTTATCAACTTAGTCTTAAAGCAGATAAGTCTTTTGCCCCCTACTTCCCTCGGAAGGCCCGTTCCAAGAACTTCACTCCCCTAATGGTTAGAAACCCTCGTCTAATTCCCAATTCTAAACTTCCTAAGTCAGTTTGTACTCCATTCGCCTCGGCCTACATTAGTACTAAACTTAATAATTCCTCGTCCTACCTAACGTCGAATCCACCCTGATATAGTTTATATGAGCAAGCATACCCCCGAGCTTCTTTTGGCCAGGCTAAACAAGCAAGCTCTTTAAGATCTCTTTCATAACGGCAGATTTTCCATTCCTCGGATCAGCCTAGTAGCCGTCTCTGAACCTGTTCCAGTTTGAATTCATCCTTCTTAAACATGGGACAGCCAGACTGCACACATATTTCAAGTGGATATTCACGCGCTTCTGTCAGCTGTTGGGAATGCGGCACATCCACCTAATGAAATTGGCCCACTTCACTGACCCCCCCACTTGGTAGGCAACTCCCCATCTTTTCATGTGCTGTGTATTTTATAGTCCGCCTTAACTGTGTTTGTCCCATCTGCATCTGATGAAGTGAGTTATAGCCCACAAAAGCCTTAAACCCAAATAAATGTGTTATCTCTAAGGTCACAAGGACTCTCATTGTTTTTGCTGATACACGACTAACACGTCGTACCCGTGCCAAACCTGTCAGCCTTCCAGTGATACCTCACATGACCATCTTGCATAAAACATTATTATATTGTCATATATCATAATTATAACAATATTTTTATGAACGACATTATGGGGTTGCAGGTCACTGTCTATAGAAAAGGACACCACTCTGAAACATGAGGCTGTTTGTTTGCTTGTATATCTCAACCACATAGTTTGCAGTTTGTAGAAGCTTTCTGGGTTAAGAATGCCATTGCTGAGAGGTCCCTTAGCTATAATCATGACTGATAACATTTTGGTCCCTGCAATATGTGGTCCATAATGCAGTGAAAAAACACTCTGGCACTAGTCATTCATAGGATAAAGTTATAGTGGGATAATGTTTATAAACTAAGCCCAAAGACATTGGTTTAGGTTTTCAGTCCAGCGCCAATTTTAAGGATATTCTTCCCTCAGCCATCACTGAATTACAAATCAATGTCTTAGGAATGTGACATTACTCTACCTCACAAGGATCACTTAACCTCAGCATTTCTTACTATGATAAGATGCAAGCCTACTCGTTATGAGTCTGAGAGAAGATTGCACAGTCAAGGCCTGTCCAACCTCAACTGAAGTCTATGTCAAAAGACTTCCACTGGCTTCATGCAGTTGGAAGCCTTCATTTCTAGTTCTTTGGCTTCTGCATCCCAGTTCTCAGTGGACATCAGCCTGTCTAGTTTCCTAAGAGTTTAGGAATGGGCTTTCTCTGAAAACAGAGGTTTGATTAATTCCATCCTTTAACCAAACCCATTTCTAATTTAAATATGGGGTATATTTCACAAACAACTATCCAGGCTGAAGTGGTTAACTCTTCACCAATTTTAACTTCGAGCTCTCACCTAAGTTCAGCTCAACAGAGCGAAACCTTGTTATTTATATTGAGAGTGTTAGCAGTTTCCCCTGTAATGCTCCGTCCCCTCCGGTCGTAGGAAAGGGTACTCAGGCTAGTCTTATGGAGTGGAGCAGAGTCTGTAAAATAGGCAAATATTAATACTGGGTTTAACGTGGATCTGGGTCCACATCAGTATCAGCCCTTACTACAGTCTTACTCGGGGTAGATTGTCTGGTGGAGCTCAAGGCAGCTACCAAGGAAAACAGTTCTTCAAGCGGAGGCTTTAGCGCTGAGTGGAGCTCAGCAGCCAGCAAACATACAGTCTTCAGCGGAGGGTCTGAAGGAGCCTTTCCTATTCTGGGTAGAGCCTCCTTATGGCACTGGGGTATGGGGGTCGCCATCAGGGGTGGGGTGGCAGGCGGACGTGGCCACATTACTCCACCAACGTCCACGCCCAGGGCCCTGCGCAGGGCAGGATTGGCTGCCCCTGAGTAGACAGGGATCCAGCTGCACCTTAACTGAACCATAGCAAGGCTTCTGCAGCTGCTGCTCCGTGGCTGTCTGGCTACTCATCCTCCTCGGGGTTTGGGTACCTGTGAACCCCTCTTTTCATAGATTCAGACTTAAGGTCAGAAGGACCATTATGAATCACTAGTCTGACCTCCTCAAATGCAGGACACAGAATCTCACCACCCACACCTGCATCAAAACCCCTACTATATCTCAGTATGAAGTCCTCAAATCATGGTTTTAAAGACTCAAGGGCAGGGGAATCCTCCAGCAAGTGACCCCTGACCCCAATGCGTGCGAGGAAGGTGAAAAACTCCAGGACCTCTGCCAACCTGCCTGAGGAAAATTCCTCCTGACCGCAACCGTTTGGAACTGCGATAAGGTAATTCTCACCTGACTCTGAAGTGGAGGTGGGCGAGGGGGGGGGGCAAAGCCAAGAGGGAAGAAAGGACATGATAAAAAGGAGAGACACTTGCCATGCTCTCTCTTTCTCTATTCCACCTACATCTACACACACCACATCAAGTGACTGAAGCACTTATCAAAGGGGAGAGCCTGGCAGAAGAACAACCAGCCAGCCTGTGGTGAGAAGCATCTAAGTTTGTAAGGGCATTGAAAGTGTTAAGATTAACTTAGAATGTGTTCTGCTTTTATTTCATTTGACCAAATCCGATTTGTTACGCTTTGACTTATAATCACTTAAAATCTATCTTTCATAGTTAATAAATTAGTTTGTTTATTCTACCTGAAGCACTGTATTTGGTTTGGAGTGTGTCAGAGACTCCTTTTGGTATAACAAGCCTGGTACATATCTGTCAGCGTTCCCTCCCCACTCTGAACTCTGGGATACAGATGTGGGTACCCACATGAAAGACCCCCTAAGCTTATTTCTACCAGCTTAGGTTATAAACTTCCCCAAGGCACAAATTCCCTTCCTTGTCCTTGGATGGTATTGCTGCCACTATCAAGTGATTTACAAAAATTCAAGAAAGGATCACTTGTATTCCCTATTCCTCAAAAATATCCCCCCAAACCCTTTCACCCCCTTTCCTGGGGAGACCTGAGAATAATATATATATATATAGGTTAACAGAATAATACAACCAATAGGTTAACCAAGTGAGTACAGACCCTTTGGTTTTTAGCACACTAAAAATCAATCAGGTTCTTAAAAGAAGAACTTTATTGTAAAGAAAAAAGTTAAAGAATCATATCTGCAAAATCATGATGGAAGGTATCTTTACAGGGTAATAAGATTTAAAACACAGAGGACTCTCCTCTAGACTCAGCTTTACAGTTACAAAACAGGAATAAACCTACCTCTTAGCATAGGGAAAATTCACAAGCTAAAACAAAAGGTAATATAATGCATTTCCTTGCCTTACTTACAATTTTTGTAATTTTAGATGGTTCATTTCAGGTTTGTTTTCAGGAGATATAGTACCTGCCTGGTCTCTCTCTGTCCAGAGAGGGAACAAACAAAGAGAGCACAAACAAAACCTTCTGCCACCCCAGATTTGAAAGTATCTACTTTCCTTATTGGTCCTTTTGGTCAGGTGCTAATCAGGTTATTTGAGCTTCTTAACCCCTTACAGGTAAAGATTCAGTACAGCTGCCCAGTAGTGATTTTATGCTACCCTTATCTGTATGTTTATGACAATATCAATTTCTTTGTTAAATTAACAAATTTATATAAGCCTGCAGTGTCCAGCGGGCATAACTGGACACTGCAAGACACAGGTTCCTAGAGTTGTGTCTGGGACCGGAGATATTGGCTAATGGCATTCAGTTGCAAGTATCTGGGAGCAGCTTACATGCCAGAGGCTGTGCATGAACAGCCCAGGAGCTGGGGTTCTCACAGCAGAGCAGGTTAAGGCTGGCTCCCAGAGTCAAGGATTGGAGTGACCTAGCAGATCACTGGTCCAGATAACACCAGAGGGGAACATCACACTTCCTTTGCTGGAGAACTCATTGGAGTTATCAGAGATGAGGACTGGGAGCTTCTTCAGTCCTTAATTGAAGGATTGCAGATGTTGAATCTTTGACAAGGTGAGCTTTTCTCCAACATGTTTCTCAGACATTTGAGTTAAATGAATGTTAATAAAACCATACCAAAAAGCTTAAAATGAAGTCCAAATAAAAATTGATTTGATTTTTTCCTTTTATTTTATTTCAGAGATTTATCAAGTCCTCTTCCTCATCTAAAATGCTTGCAATTTCATCTTTACTGCCAAATGGTTGTATCTGGAGTAACAATATTAAGGAGACCAGAAGTGAATCTGAAATATAACAATGGAGTTTAATTAAAGAGATTAATTTAAGTAAGTTTCAGTAAAACTGCTCAAATCTCAAGAGCAAATTCCAGTTCCTGGCATCTCAGGTGAAGAAACTGTGCCCACCCAAAAGGGGAATAGGCATAGAAGGGAGTTGCAGTGGGAGTTGTTTGCTTCCGGAGTACTCACATCCGGCAGAGGGATGGCATCTAGGTTTGTTTTCACATTACAAAACCACAGGATTTAAAATCACTTAGGTGGCAGGTTTGACTCAGACTCAGTGCCTTATCATTCCTGTGAACTCTGCTCTGTTGTTTCCTATACCCACCCACTAAACACTTCTCAATTTCTTATCAGTTTTTGTTTTGACAAGTTACTACAAAGAGCCCTAAGTGTCTGCTTTCATTCCTCCCATTCTTGATCTATTTAACACTGCCAGATTAAGTACATTTCTGTTCAGTCAGAGAGGAATATTCCACAGGATGGTGAGACAATTGAAAGTACTAGAGGTGTGTGAAATGAAACAGAACAGGACCAGGCTTCTGCAGTGAAGTTATACAGCAAGGGTGTATTATACTAGTAGCTGATAGACTGGCTATCACAGAGGTGTAATTCATAAAATCATATGTGTAAAAAAACTGAAAATGGCTTAGAACTTAAAAATTGGACAGTAACTGCCTGAGAATCCCAGTGATGATGGAACCTGGTGATATTCAAAACAAAAGAGCTCTCAGCCATGCTTGGAGCTGTTTCCATCACATCGCATGGTCTCAACAGCCCATTCTAGGTTTCAGAGTGATGTTTCAGGTTATTGTTTGTACTGGGTGTATGGTGTGCATGGTTGTGTTGTGTGGGGAGAGTTGTGGTGATTTGTGCAGGTGGCAAGTGAGGAGTGTGTGCTTTGGTGTGAGGCAATGTGTGTTGGAGGTTATTGTGTGCACAGACTGTGTTGTTGTGTAGTTGGTTTTGAAAAATTATGGGAGTTGGTCAAAGTAATCCACCATCTGTGTAGTCTCCTTCATACAACCAATGAATCTGTTGCATGCAAATTGGCTGGAGAGTAAGTGTGCTGATTGATTGAATTACATCTTATGCCACACAATGGTGTAGTGAGACAAGGTGAGTGAGATAATATCTTTTATTGGACCAACTTCTGTTGGTGAGAGAGAGAGAAGCTTTTGAACCACACAGAGCATTTCTTCTGTTCTGGGAAACTAACTTAAAGGCCAAGTCTACACTACAGACCTATATTGGTATAACTATAGCACTCAGAGGTGTGAAAAATCCACACCAGCGAGATGCAGTTATATTGACCTAACCCCCCATGTAGACAGCGCTATGTCAACGGCACAGCTTCTCCCACCAATATAGCTACTGCCTCTCAGGGAGGTGGATTAACTACGCCGATGGGAGAATCTCTCCCATTGGCGTAGTAGGGTCTTCACTAAAGTGTACAGTGGTACAGCGGTGCAGCTGTGTCCCTGTAAGGCTACGTCTACTCTAGAAATTTCAAAGCGCTGTTGTGGGCTCCCAGCACGGCCCCCAGCGCTTGGAGCCTGTTCACACTAGCGCTTTAAAGCGCTCAAACTTGCTGTGCTCAAGGGGGTGCTGAGCCAGCAAGTTAGAGCGCTATAAAATGTACGTGTAGACAAGCCCTTATAAGTGAAGACAAGCCTAAAGTGACAGGTTTCAGTGGTAGCCATGTTAGTCTGTATCAGCAAAAAACAAAACAAAACAAAACAAAATGAGGAGTCCTTGTGGCACCTTAGAGACTAACAAATTTATTTGGGCATAAGTTTTCTGATGAAGTGGCTTCTAGCCCATGAAAACTTATGTCCAAATAAATTTGTTAGTCTCTAAGGACTTGGCTAAACTTGTGAGTTAGTGTGCAAAAAACAAGCCCTGTGTGCACTAGCTCACTCCCCGTCCACACTGGCAAGGCACACAGAGTGCTCTGACTCCGCAGCTAGAGTGCTGCTGGTACTCCACCTCGACAAGAGAAAAAATGTTTGCTGTGCCTTGGCTACAACGCACAGGCATTAGTGTGAACGAGGTGTTGCACTACTGCGCTCTGTTTGGCCTTCAGAAACGTCCCATAATCCCCTTAATTGTCCACTCTTGTCATTGTTTTGAACTCTTGTAGGAATGCGGAAATGCCCTTTCCAAGCTCTGTTTCTGACAGCCAGCATGCAAGCTGTTACTGTGGAATGCTGTGTGTGAGAGAGAGGCGGGTGGGGGGGAGGTCTTCCGCTGTCTGAACTTACAAGACAGCATGTTGACATGCTCTCAGCCCCACAAAAACCCACTCTTCTCCCCACACATAAACACAACGCACTCTCTGTCATACTCCTCCCCACCCACCCCCATTTGAAAAGCAAGTTGCAGCCACTTGCACGCTGGGATAGCTACCACAATGCATTGCTCTCTGTGGCCATTCAAGAGCTACTAATGTGGCCATGCCAGTGTGCTGTCAGCTGTCAGTGTGGACAGACTACAAGCGCTTTCCCTACTGTGCTCACAAAGGCTAGTTTAACTCGAAGTGCTCTACATCTGCAAGTGTAGCCATGCCTAAGGTGCCAAAAGGAGTCCTCATTTTTTCCCCCCAAGCCTAAAGTGTCACTTCTAAATACAGGTTTGACAGATTATTTAGTATAAGTAGTTACACATATTTCAGAGGGACCTCCACAGCTGAAGTGGCCATTAACACCCCTTCAGTCAAAGAGAGGAAATGAAGGCAGGGAGGGGAAACAACTGGAGAGGGATTGTTTTAGTTACAGATTGTTGTAATAACCATAATCTAGCGTTTCTATTCAGTTTATGATTGTTCGTGTCTAGGGGCTTGACTGCACTGGAGAGTTGCACGCTGGTGGTGGTTTACATGCTGCAACTCACTCATGTCCCACACTTGCAAGACAGCACATACAGGCTGTATCTCCCTGGCGACATACAGCGCTGGCTGTACTCCACTTCTGCCTGGGGAATAAAGACTGCAGCGCTGCTGATCAGCAGCGCTGCCCTGCCAGTGCGGCCACCAAAAGCGGCTGTTATTGGCCTCCAGAGGTATTCGGAGGTATCCCAGAATGCTGTTCAGCCAACTCTGCTCATCAGTTCGAACTCTACTGCCACTGGCCTCAGGTGACCCACCCTTTAAATTCCCAGGAATTTAAAAAATCCCTTCTGTTCCTGTCATCAGCCAGGTGTTGAAGTGCAATCAGTGAATCTTTCCAGGTGACCATGCCCTCCACCTGCCAAATGAAGCCCCAGCATGGAGCAATGGCAAGTTGCTGGACCTCATCAGTGTTTGGGGGGAGGAAGCTGTTGCAGTCACAGCTGCGCTCCAGCTGTAGGAATTATGCTACCTTGGGCAGATATCAAGGGCATGCTGGAAAGCGGGCATGACCGGGATGCACGCTGCAGTGCAGGGTTAAAGTGAAGGACTGCGGAGTGCCTATTGCAAAGCCTGTGAGGGAAACTGCCACTCCGGCGCTGCCCCCATGACCTGCCGTTTTTACAAAGAACTGGACGCGATACTTGGGGGTGACCCCACCACCGCAATCCGAGGACCACGATGGACACTTCAGAGCGGGGGGGGAGGAGGCGGAGGAGGACGGGGGGAAGAGTGAGAGTGAGGTACTGGGGTGGGGGGAGAGACCCCGAGTCCAGGAGGCATTGAGCCAGGAGCTCTTCTCAAGCCAGGAGGAGCTAGCCAGTCGCAGCAGCTGGAACTTGTTGGTAGGACAAACAGAGGAGCGAGGCCCGGTAAGCGGCTTTTATTTTCAGGATGGAAATGTTTCGGGAGAGGAGGGAGGGTTAGGGCTGCATGCATGATCCCTAGATGTGGAGAGCCATTGATGTGGTCTATCAATGTTCGCGGTAATCGGCCTTGGTAATCTCTTCAAAAAGTTCAGCCAGAGCATGGGCAATGCGCTTTGCGCAGTTTTTGGGAGAGCCACTGTGGTCCTTGTCCCAGTCAGGCTAACGTATCGCGCCACTGTGCAGTGAGGGGTGGGGGACCATTGTGCAACACAGGGCAAGCTGCATAGGGGCCAGGGCGGAATCCCGCAGTTGCTGTAGAAGACCCTCCCGCTTGCTTCCAGGTTGACCCGCCAGGAGCGAGATATCTTCCAGGATCAACTCCTGTGGAAAATGTTGGAGAGCAATTCAGTGTTAGGTGCCCTCTGCAGCTGTTTGGCTCCCAGCGCACAGAAAATAACCCCAGTACAGGCCTGAAGCAATCATTCCCCCTTCCCAGGTGACCCGCACAGCAGGGAGATATTTTCCAGGATCCACTCCTGTGGAAAATGTTGGGAGAGTGTTCACTGTAGGTGCCCTCCGATGCAGCTGTTTGCTTTCCACAACACACAGAAACCCCAGGACAGTACAGCCTGAAATAATCAGTCCCCTTATACTCACAATTTCGGGGTTCCTGTGGGGTTATGTCGCGCTCTCTTTGGTCTGGGAAAATTATGCTAAAGTGAAGACTGTAAATTCCTTCACTGTGTGGGGAATAACTGTCTGAGATATAAACAATGCTGCCTCTGTTAAGTGTTGCCTTTTTGTCTTTCCACAAGCAACCTTGAGTTCTTGGCTGCCCGTGTTATCAAATCAGCTCAAAGACTCCAAAACTCCAGAAGAAGCCGCGAAAAAGCAAAGATGACCTGCTGCAAGCAGTTATGATCACTCTGCCAGAGAGAATCAAAAAGTGCAGGACTGGAGAGAAGGGAAAGCAGGATCCGCCAGAGAAAAAAGCAGCAGCAGGAAGAAAAAGCACAAAGCAGCTGATAAGCATCCTGGCATGCCAAGCGGACTCTATCCAGGCGCTTCGAAGCCATGCAGGCAGAGCACTACCGCGCCGCCCCCCTCCCCCGTCCCAAAGCTCTTTCCCTTGTGCCCCAATGTCAGCTCAAAACCCCCTTCCCAGCACCTAGGTTCTTACCACCACCAGTTGCCTCCAACACCTGTACGTTCACCAACCAGCCCTGAGAACTATGACCCTTACGCCTCTGCACTCAACCCCCATCACCATGCAGTATAGCAATCTGAAGTGCAGCAGTCATTGCACAGCACTCCAGACAGGACATATTCAAACCTGTGACTGTACAGTTCCCCACCCCACCCCCTGCCCTTTTAGGTTTGCAAAATGTTGTGTGTTCTGTCAAGAAGTATTTTTTTTTCAGTAAATTAATTCTTGTCTTTGAAAACAGTTTTTATTATTGCAGAAAGTGAAAGATACCTTAGCCCAGGAAAGAAAAGGCACTGCAAATCAGCTTAGGAAAAACAGATTCCTACTAACATTGTAACCACTGCACTTCACTCCCCGTGCAAGGCACCAAACATTACTGTTGGTTTTCAGCCTCAAATTCCTCCCTCAAGGCATCCCTAACCCTTGCAGCCCCTGTGCTGGGCCTCTCTAGTAACCCTGCTCTCTGGCTGTGCAAATTCAGCCTCCAGGCGTTGAACCTTGGAGGTCCATGCCTGACTGAATGTTTCACCCTTCCCTTCACAAATATGATGGAGGATACAGCACGCGGATATAACTAACTGCAGGGATGCTGCTTTCCCCCCAAGTCTAGCTTCCCATACAGAGATCGCCAGTGCCCTTTTAAACGGCCAAAAGCACACTCCACAGTCATTCGGCACCGGCTCAGCCTGTAGTTGAACTGGTCCTTGCTCCTGTCAGCTTCCCTGTGTATACGGTTTCATTGAGCCAAGGCATTAACGGGTAAGCAGGGTCTCCAAGGATCACACAATGGGCATTTCAACGTCCCTACTGTGATCTTCCAGTCTGGGCAAAAAAGTCCATGCCCTGCAGCTTCCTGAACAGGCCCAGTGTTCCGAAAGATGCGTGCATCATGCACCTTTCCAGGCCAGCCTGTGTTAATGTCAATGAAATGCCCACAGTGATCCACAAGCGCCTGGAGAACCATAGAGAAATACCCCTTCCCGATTAATGTACTCGGATGCTAGGTGAGGGTGGTGCCAGAATAGGAATATGCGTCCCATCTATCGCCCCTCCACAGTTAGGGAAACCATTTGTGCAAAGCCATCCACAATGTCCTGCAACGTTCCCCAGAGTCACGGTTCTTCTTAGCAGGATGCAATTAATGGCCCTGCAAACTTACATCAAAATGATTCCACACGGTCGACTTTCCCACTCCAAACTGGTTCGCAACCGAATCGGTAGCTGTCTGGAGTTGCCAGCTTCCAGATTGCAATAGCCACCTGCTTCTCCACCGGCAGGGCAGCTCTCAATCTCGTGTCCTTGTGCTGAAATGGGTGCGTGGCCGCAGGAAGGGTGGGGGCGAGCTCAGCACACAGTCCCATGAAAGTGGCTTTTCTCATCTGAAAGTTTTGCAGCCACTGCTCGTCATCCCAGACTTCCATGACGATGTGATCCCACCACTCAGTGCTTGTTTCCCGAGCCCAAAAGTGGCATTCCACGGTGCTGAGCATTTCCGTGAATGCCAGAAGCAATTTCATGTCGTACGCATCAGGCGAATCGCTATCATCGTCGGACTCCTCATCACTTTGGATCTTAAGGAATAATTCAACTGCCAGACGTGATGTGCTGGCAAGACTCGTCAACATACTCCTCAGCAGTTTGGGCTCCATTTCCCACAGAAATCGCGCTGCACAGAAACCGCTGTGAGAGTCAAGATGGTGCCAAATGTGGACAGAAAAACAGGGATCGCTGGGATGTGAAGCGATGCATCACGGGGCGTTGGGACAGGAAGCAAAATGACCCGCCCCCTCCGCCCCCTTCCCACAACCCACGGCGCCAAAATGGGACGAGGTACTCTGTGGGATAGCTGCCCATAATGGACCACTCCCAACACCGCTGCAAATGCGGCAAATGTCGCCACAATGCAGCGCTGGTAGCTGTCAGTGTGGCCACACTCCAGTGCTTTCCCTACACAGCTGTACGAAGACAGCTGTAACTCCCAGCACTGCACACCTGCAAGTGTAGCCAAGCCCTAGCAAAGTTATTATTTTATGATCCCAGGCTTATCTTTTGAAACTGTTGTGCAGGTTTCCTTTGAGGATGAGGACTGAGGAGTCGCAAATGATCAGTTTGTGAAAAGTGTTCACCCACAGGTGATCTGATGTTTTTGTCTTTTATAATTTTCTTGTGTGAGTTCATTCAAGTGCATAGTGATTGTTTCACCCACATAATTGCTAATTGAACATTTAGTGCACTGGATGAGTAGACCCCTGCAAATCCGTGGATATCTGTGGACCATTTTTGCAGATCGTGAATCGGAGGCGGATAAATTTTTTTAATCTGCGTAGGACTCTGTGGATGAGGTATACCACATATTGTGACAGGCATGTGTAAGACTCATGGATCTTGAAAGGTGTGTTGTGGGGGATGTTGATTGCTGTAGCAGTGGTGATGTTGACTGGTTTTAGAATGGCCGGAGACCAGTCGAGAGATTTGTCTCCTTACCTGCCTCTATCATCAGAGTTTAAAATTGACCAAAATAAAAACTAACAAGGAAGTGCAGGAGTAAAACTCAGGTACGTTTATTAAACTAACAACAGTTCAACAAGGTAAGTAAACTGGGAACATTATAAAGGACTCCTTACACAGGTAAGTAAAACAAACAGGTAAAGGTGACATTATAACTCTACTGACCGTGAACAAAAGGGTTTACTCCCTCCTGAAGATGGGTCCCAGGTAAGGGGTATGGAGGACTTACAAGGTCTCTACCATTTCTTGCAGCTCCTGACCTCACGATGTGAATTGGGTCCGGAACCGACCAGGTGACTTGGCAGGGTGAGAAGTGGATCTCAGGCGACATGTAGGTAGTAACTCTGTGGTTTTCCTTCGTTCTTCCCTGCGGCATTGTGAGTGCAAGTAAGATCCAGATGAGAGGGTGCCAGCTAGCAGCTCACCCTTGTGTGCAAGTATGTTAAACCCTCTGTGGTGGGGCAGCTGCCCCACTCCCCTGAGAGAGGGAGCTAGAGTAGGTCAGAGAGGCTGAGCAGGGCATCAGCCAATTAGAGAAGGGCCTACTGAGAGCCAATCAGGGCCAAGATTAGAGCCAGCCAATCACAGCTAGGCTAGGCTTTATATAAAGGCGACCCAGGAAGGGAGCAGTGAGAGAAGCTCTGTCTCCAGAACAGGAGACCAGTGCCTCAGACAGAGCAGTGCTGGGCAGGCTCAGGGGGAGCATAGTAGGGCTCTGGCCCAATACTTGCCAGACTGTGGGCCCTGATAAAAAGGGCCTAGAGGGTGTGAGGGGCCAGAGGGGAAGTGGCCCAGGGACAGTTGGACAAGAGGAGAGAAGGAAGGTAGGGAGGCTGCCACTAGAGGGTCCCTGGGTCAGGACCCAGAGTCATGGGTGGGCCTGGGTCTCCCCCTTCCCCCTCCCCAGAGCAGACTGCAACCAGCCTTTGAGACAGGGGCTAGACTGTGAGGTTGTGGGTGACCACTGCTGTTAACCTCCCCGGAAGGGCCTGGCTGCCTGGGACTTGAGTAAGGCACCGGAGTAGAGCAGTGCTGGGGAATAGGGCAAGGGAGCCGGGGTGCTTCTGCCTGGAAAACCCTGAGGCTGAAAGGCTAGGCAAAGGCCTGAAAAGGTACTGGGGTTGCAGAGGTGCAGTTTGGGGGTATGTGGAGGCAGCAGGTTCAAACCCCCCTTGCTGATGATGAGTGATATGGACTGCAGTCTGCCCCAGAGTGCGGGACTAGATGCATGGGCGGCTCCAGGCCCCAGGACGCCAAGTGTGTGCTTGGGGCAGCAAGCCGCAGGGGGCACTCTGCCGGCGCCGTGAGGGCGGCAGGCAGATTGCCTTCGGCGGCATGTCTGCGGATGGTCCGCTAGTCCCACAGCTTCAGAGGACCTCCCACAGGCACACCGCCGAAGGCAGCCTGCCTGCCGTGGTTGGGGCGGCAAAATGCCTAGAGCTGCCCCTGGCTAGATGGGGACTAGCAGTGAACACTGAGGCAAGGTGGGGACAGAGGGTGGGGATTCCCCTGGGAGGGGAGCCCAGAGTGTGGGAGTACTGCCAAAGGGCAGCACCCAAGGGAGAGGGACACCAGGGTCCGGGAGGGACACAGGGCCAGCGACAGTGGGACATTGGCCTGCAGAGGGCACTCCAAGGCTGGAGAGCTAATTCCCACAGCGGATCAGCAGAGACGCTGCAGGGTGAGTCCCACATCGCTACATCCTCCTACAGAGATGTCTACAGATTTTGTATCTGTTGTTCTGGCAGGGTCTGGTGCTGCTTTGAGTTGGCGTGTCCTGGTCTGTGGGGAGCTTGCTTTTGATGATGATCTTGGAGAGGCTGGGGGGCTGTATGAAGGCCAGAAGATGAGGTTCATGAAAAATTGTTTTCAGGATGGGGTCCCCATCAAGCATGGGTTATAGCTGTTTGATGATACCCTGCCGGGGTTCCAGTGTGAGGTAGTAGTTGACAACTAGGGGTGTTTGATCAGGAGGGGGAAATTTCTGTGTCAAAGTACATTCTCTTGGGGTATTTGGGTGGCTCATTCCATCATGCTATCTTCTTCTCTGGTGAATGCTCTGGGGAGAAAGTGCCTCACCCACACTCTGCCCCTTCCCCCAAGGCCCTGCCCTTACTCCACTCCCTCCTCAAGGTCAGACCGCACCTGCTGCTCACTGCTCTCCACCCTCCCCCAAACCCCTCCCTGAGCCACCAAACAGCTGTTTGTCAGTCTCGCAGATCAGCTATTTGGCGGTGCCACCAAACAGCTGTGGCTCATGGGTGCTGAGTACCCACTATTTTTTTTTCCATGGGTGTTCCATGGGAGTCAGTGCCTATGGATCGCATCATGGGACGGGCCACCCAAATGCCCCAAGAGAACCTGCTTCAGGGGCACTGGAATGGCAGGGAGGGGCAAGGGACCCTGGCCTTTCCACTTTTGAAAGTGGGCAGGCCTGGCCTGTCCACTTTTTGCCATGGACCCAGCCCCCTGTCCTTCCTCTTCCCTCTGAGGCCCCGAGCCAGCGAGTCCAAAGCTTGAGCCTGGCCAGGGTAATTGCTGCCTGGGGAGCCCAGACAGCTGTGGGGAGTCACAGACCCTCCATCTGCCCAGGATGAGGGGCCTCTGAGCAGTCCCTGGACTATGTCTCAGCTGCTGCGCCCCTCACCCAGGCAGGTAGAAGTCCGCAACTCCCCACAGCTGCCTGGGTAGCTCTACCATGGCCTAGTTGTGGCTCTTTGGCCCCTGAAGCCCTGCCCCAGGCAAGAAGCCAGAGTCAAGTTGGGGTAAGAGCCATGTGGGTAGCGGTGGGGAGCTGTGGACCTTCCACCTGCCCTGGGCAGGGGGCTGGGACACAGGCCAGGGACTGTTTCAGGCCTTCCCACCCTGAACAGATGGAGGGTCCATGGTTCCTCGCCCGGTTCTAGGGTTGGCTGGGAGGTGGGGCCTCGGGGGAAGAGGAGGGGCAAGGGCGGGGCCGGGCCACAGCGGGGGCATGATCTTATACCTGCTCCACTTTTAGGAAGAATCCGTTGCCCCGACTTGCTTCAATACAGAAATACCACCCCGCCCAGTTGTCACCTACACATGCCTATCACAACATGTTGTGTACCTCATCTGGTGCACTAAGTGCTCTAACAGAAACTATGTGTGAAACCAGACAAACACTATACTCTTGGATGAACTCACCCAAGAAAAAGAAAAGACTATAACACCAGATCACCTGTGGATGAACATTTTTCACAAAGCGATCACCCTGTATCTGACTTATCAGTCCTCAGCCTCAAAGGAAACCTGCATAACACTTTCAAAAGATGAGCCTAGGAGCCTAAATTAATAACTTTGCTAGACACTAAAAATCATGGACTGAATAGAGACACTGGATTTATGGATTTATTACAACAATCTGTAACCCACTAACCGTCCTCCCCCTTCTTTTCCTCACTGTTACTGTAGGAATGTTAACAGGTCACTTCACTGTGAATGATCCCTTGAAATATGTGTTAACTACTTATGCTAAATAATCTTTCAAACCTTGTATTTAGCAGTGACTTTGAGTTACTGTAGTTTCTAAGACCTGAAGAAGAGCTCTGTGTAAGATCCAAAGCTTGTCTCTCTTACCAAGAGAAGCTGATCCAATAAAAGATATGACCTCACACCCACCTTGTCCCTCTAATATCCTGGGACCACCATGGACACAACACCATTACATGCAACAATGGTGTAGGACATTCAGCATGGCATAGATACATGCCTTATTGTAATGTACACTGCATGGATGTAATTCATAAGAGCAAAATGGCTGAGAATTTAAAAATAAGATTGTAACAGACTGAAAAACTCAGTGATGATTGAAATCGATGGTATTCTGAACAAAGAGAGATCTCGACCACATCTGTAGCTGCTTCTTTAACTTCACATGGACTCAACAGACATTTTAGGCTCCAGATCAACATTCCTGGAAGCTTTTATTATATAGATTATTCATATTCTAGTAGTGCCTTGAGAACCAAATGAGATTATGGCCCCATTACGCTAAGTGTGGTACATAGTACAAGGCAGTCCTGGCCTTGAAGAGCTGAGTCTAAGCAGATGAGACAGACAAAGGGTGGAAGACAAAACAAATGCTCAAAACATGCTCAGAATAGGTCACCAGCAAAAGCCAGTAACAGAACTCATATCTCCCGAATCTTAGTCCAGTGCCCTAACGCACTAGATCTCACTGCCACTACCACACTGGGTTCTATGCTTTGGCAGTCAGAGCAGCTTGGGCTGGAACTCTGTTATCATAGCTAGCTTAAATATCCTACAAAATCACATGGTGCATGAACTGTGTCTGGGGACCACCAGACTGTAAACGGGTCTCCTGACATGTCTGCACTTGTAGTATCATAACAACAGTACTCAGCACTTGTATAAGAGATAAGTCAGTATAGTTAGTTCCATTTTACAGACAGGAAAATTGAGGCACAGGGAAGTGCAGTGACTTGCTCAAGGCTACACTGTAGTGGAGGTGTCATGTTTCACATGATACGTACAATTAAGGGTTTGTCTGTGCTCGAGTTTTTAGACACTTGTAGCTACACCAACATAGCTACATCAGTACAAATCCCTAGTTCAAATCCCCGTTTACACTGGTACAAAGTGTCTGAACTGGTGCCTTTTACCCCAGACAAGCTGGGCCAATGAAAGTCCCATGCAACACTAGGGTTGTGCACTGCGGCAGCTACATCAGTGTAACTGGTGGATAAATACCTCACTGTAGATATGTCCTAAAACCTCGGAGCGTTGCAAAAAATAAATAATCTCTGGAAATTTGGCAACAATTCCAAGGCAAAAGTATGGTGATTAGGTAAAGAACAATAATTCCCCCTTGGCTTCCTGCTTGGAAGAAACAGGCTTAGGGACAGGGCTGGCGCTTCCATTAGGCGACCCTAGGTGGTCGCTTAGGGTGCCAGGATTCGGGGGGCGGCATTTTGTGCACTCCCCACGGGCGCACGACAGCTTCCAATTCTGCTCCCATCGCGCCTCCGAAGAAGGACCTTCTGCCGATGTGCCACAGAAAACAGCGGCAGGCAATTGAGCAAGCTCAGTGACTGCCGCTGTCGCCTGCGGCATTTCGGCAGAGGGTCCTTCTTCAGCGGCGCAATGGGAGTGGAACCAGAAGCTTCTCCGCACCCTGTGGGGAGCGGACAAAATGCTGCCCCCCCAAATTCTGTCTAGGGTGCCAGAAACTCTGGCACCACTCCTGCTTAGGGAGGCTGCCCTATAAAAAGAAGGGCTCAGGAAAAGAGCAAAAAGAAAACCAAAGATAGATAAATTTCAATTTTTAACTCCTTAGTGCAGGGACCAGAACTACTTCTGGGTGAGGTACAGTACTAAACACGGTATCCATGCTCAGATTAAAAACAAAACCTAATAGGTAATACTGGAATGGATTTGGGAATAATGTGGATCCTGCAGATCAGTACATACAATTTACAAAGCACAAAACTGGACTAGCCAGAGGATTGAGTCATGGTTACGTTAGGATTGAGGGGCATCAGTAGAGCTGTGTTGTGTCCTCAGGCCTGTAAGAGCATGTCACCAGGGAGCTAAGTGGTCTGTGTGCTGGGGTTTGAGATAAGGTCCTGTCCAGTACTGCATACATGAGGAATTACATTACTTGCAGTATTGTGGGTTTTTTGTTTGTTTTTTGTTTTTTTTAAACCTTGTCTGTAGGATCGGGAAAATCTGAGTCAGATTCTCTTGCAGCTGGTTGCTGTGGGGAGGGGGTGGGGAAGAGAGGGAGAGGGACCCTGACTCACCAGAGCTGCCAAGTCTCTTCTTACATGTAGGGTTTAGTGGAAATGAAGTCACTGGTGGGTGAGGGAAAAGGAGGGGTCACTGGGTGAAGGAATGGGGTGGGGAGTTGAGGCAGGGAAACACCAACTGCTGAAAAAAGGAGGAAGAAGGCGGCAGAAAACACAAGCCCGCAGGGGGAAGCCTAAATTGAGGGGCTTTGACTAAGCTGGGGGCTGGGAAGAAGAAGACAGGAGTTATTGGAAGGGGCCGGGAATCAGGATTGAGAGGCCTGGCAAATCTCGGGGGGTGGGGGGCGAGAGAGGGAATCCAGGAACAGAAAGTAGAAAGGGTATGAAATATGGGCCTTCCACAAGCAGCGCTAGGAGAGAAAGCTGACACCTCCCTCCCCTGAAAAGACAGAGGAAAAGGGGGGCGGAGGGTAACGAGATGTTGATTTTCAGAGTGGGAGCGCTGCTGCTCTCCCTTCTCTCAACAGCCCTGGCTAGCGCATTCAGCCTCCCCGTTACCTCATTGCCACATTCCCTACTGAGTGAGCTCAGCTGTTCACACAGCCTCTCTCCTTTTATGGTCAAACAGCTTTGCTCGGGCGAGGCCTTTTGCTAGATCCTAGGGAAGTCCTTGGGTCCCGTAGCTCCACCCAGAGCCACTCCTCCTCCCCCTCCCCCCTTTTTGGCAGACAGGCAAGTGAAGCAAATCCAGTTTGCTGTGCAGGGGGCAGAGAGAGAGCGGGACGCTTAGCCACGGGGAGGAAGGAGTGAAGCTGGGCTTGCATTCTAGCAGCAGCAAACTTTTATGCCAAGGGGCACTAGCCTTCTCTTCCTCAATTTCTCCCCAAAGGTGAGTCCTCTCCCACACTCTTCCCTAGAAAAAGAGCTTGTCCTGGGTGAATCTCTTGCCTCTTAGTTTTATTGTAACTTTATGCTTAGAAACTAAATGCATGTTTGTGTAGCAGGGAACCCCACCCCCAATTTCCTACCACACCCACATGGCTGAGAGGCTGAACTTGCTGTTGTGTTTTGTGGTCTAGGCTGGTTGCACGGTTTGGGCTGTTCTTAGCGTTAAATTGATGCGTTTGACGTCTGTGTGTGTCCGACTTATTTTCCGGGGGAGCCTCAGACTTTTGAAAGCCTGACAAACTGGTTGGCTGGGGTAGGTTCCTCCCCTCTCCGTGAAAAAGAAATACCTTCCAAGTTGTCTCCTTTTTTTTGCTAAAGGTTTAGCCGTGAGGGAGGAGAAGGGGCTCTGCTGGCTGGTTTGAGTTGAGACACTCTTCTCTTGTGCGTACGTGAGACCCCAGAGCCTTTTTCCAGATGTGTTTAGGTGGGGAAAGAATCCGTAACACTTTAGGGAACTCCTCTCCTCTCCCTTCCCGGGCGGGGATGTGAAGATAACGTGTGACTGTCTGCAGTTTGAAATATGTTTGCATGTTTCTTTACTGCTGTGCAGTGAAGAAGTCGAGGGGGGGATGTTCAGTTATGTGAATGTTCACTCTAGGCTTGGCTTGTAGTTTTGAAAGTTCCCCTTTTCCCCAGTCCGATTCCGGATTACAATTTACATGCAGGGTTTAGTGACTGGAATGAACTCACTGGTGGGGGAAGGGAAGTGTGTGGGGGGGTCACTGGGTAAAGAAAGGGGGTGGGGGTTGAGCAGGCAAATAGCAGCTGCTTGAAAATATTTTTTTTTTTGCTGGGGCTTTGTAACTCTTTTGCCAGCCAAGCAAACTTTGCAGGATTAGCCGGAGTTTGAGGGGGTGAAAATGCGAGTGGTGTGTGCTGTGTTTTTTTTTTTTTTTTTTTTTTTTTTTTTAATTTAAACAAACCAAAAAAATCCTCAAACTGAAGTAAACCAGCTTGATTCTTTCACTTCATATTTTTAATAGCACACCCCCTTTCTCCACTTTCCATTTGGAGAAGGCAGGTGACTCTGTGGGTGCAGTGCCAGAGTTACTGGATTGTGGTGATTCTGAAACATTGATTTCTCTCCTTCCCCCCTCCCCCCCAATTACTCCCTGCTTGGTGTGAACTGATAGCCTCCATAGCAGGAATTCTCAAAATTCATGGTACTGCATGACCCCAGGAGGGGGGAACTGAAGCCTAAGACTACCTGAGCTCCAAAACCCAAGGGCTTCAGCTCCAGGCAGGGGGCCGATAACCTGAGACCTGTAACCCAGGGCTTAAAGCCCTCCGGCTGCAGCTTCAGCCCTGTGCAGTGGGGCTTGGGCTTTGGCCCTGGGCCCCAGCAAGTCTAAGTCAACCCTGGCGACCCCATAAAAACAGGGCCGTGAACCACTGCTTCATAGGGAAGGAATCATTTTGGAGGATGTTAAGGTGGATCTTCCCTTCCCTACTCAAGGGTGGGATGCACTGGAGACTGGGCCATGAAGTTCAGGTCATGGAGGCAGGAGCCTAAGACTGAGAGTTGGTTGGTTTTCCCTTTGGTGGGTCAGCCAGTAGGTGTGGTTTAGGTCAGGGGTCTACAGCACTTACATAGAAAACAAAGCAGTCTGTGATACCCTTAAAATGAATTGCTTTCATGTAACCGGTGCAACTGTGGCCAGTGAAAGGATCTGAATCTTAATTTCTGCCCCTAATCAGTAGAGAGGGGTCATGCATAGGGTAGCTACATAGTCCTTTCTTGAGGTTTTGGTGTCATCTGCCTCTACAGCTACATGGAGTCTTCTGATTATTGCTGTAGATGTCAGGAAATACCTTCCTTTGGGGTTTGATAACCCTAATTTAGGCTCAGGCTTGCCTATGTGACACTCCCTCAGTAATTTTTGTATGCTTGAATACCAGGACTCTACTAATGCATATTTCATAATTGGGGAGCTGCAGGTCAGGATTGATGGGTACCAGTAGACCTGGGGGAACCATATGTAAGGGGACTGTTATCCCCTTACTAACATTCAGTGGGGGCATTTGGTTGCTAGCTCCCAGCCCTAAAAGGGGAGGGATCGATGGCAAATCAGGACCCTGAGACTGATAGTCCCCAGGAACAATGACGAGAGGCCAATGCTCCAGGTCAGCCTGATTGACAGGGCGGGCAGGCTAATCAAAGAGACAGAAGGCCAGGGTGTCCAGTCTCCTATTCTTCCCTGTTCTGACGTGAATTGCCTCTAGCGTCAGCACAGAAGTGGGGCCGAGTTAAGAGGTCCAAAAGCAGCTTATGCTTGGGCCCCTGCTAGTAGCAGAGCTTGCCAGCCCAGAGGGTGCAGACCTGCCACAGGTCAGTGAAGCTTGCAGAACCTAGAGCAGAAGGGGCCCAGATCAAGCCAGCTCGTGAAGACAAGCGTAGAGAGCTGAGAGCAGTCACAGAAGCAGCCCTGCAGAGGCAGACCTGCCCTGGAGACAGAGCGTCAGCAACTGGAGACCAGAGAAGCCGCCTTAGGGAGCTGAAGGACAGTACAGCAGCAGCAGCAGCGCAGCCTAATGCTGAGCAGTTGCGGAGCTGTGGTGTGGGGTGAGCTGTCTGGGGAGAGCCCAGGGGACCCTGGCAGTGCGGCCAGCACAGGAGACGCCCTCAGCCAAGAGGCTCTGCAGGCCAGACTCTGTGAGGGGATCAAACCCTGACAGGCGGGGGTGACACACTTGGGTCGGAGAAGTGGTCTGCCACCCAGAGCACTGAGAGTGGGCCGCCGCCAGAGCAAGTGTCCCAACCTGCAAGCACAGCCTGGGCCTTCATGAGGAGGCTGGGACCTACAAGAACAGACTTGTTAACTTCCCCTGACATTCAGAGGACTGTTTGTAATGTCTCTGCCACCCGAGCAGCGGTGGATGTGTTTCCTTTAACTTTTTCCATTTTTCCTATTCTTTTTTTTAAATGTTCATTAACATTGTATTGCTTTTAAATTGTCATGACGTGCATAGTGGACTGTCAGGGAGGTGCGCGAGTGCCAAAGAGATAGTACCCTTGAAGTTGACACCCTAAGCCCTCTGTTCCCTCAGCATGGACCACCCACAGGGTTGGGGGCATGAGCCGCACCCAGCGAATCCTGGGCCCAGCCTTGTTGGGGTTACAAGGACTCTGTCAGACAGGAGAGTGGAAGGGGAGTCCTCAAGGGTAGGGAGGCCTCTGGGTAAAGGAAGTGGGAGCGAGGACTCAGATCCTTTCGCCAGTCCACTTCACCGGGGAGTGCAGAAGCCAGGAAAGTTCCCCACAATAGCGGGACCATTACCCTGCTTACACATAGCGTGCTCGGTGGTTTGAGCATTGGCCTGTTAAACACAGGCTTGTGAGTTCAGTCCTTGAGGGGGCCATCTAGGGATCTGGGGCAAAAATCTGTCTGGGGATTGGTCCTGCTTTGAGCAGGGGGTTGGACTAATGACCTCCTGAGGTCCCTTCCAATCCTGATAATCTATGATTCTATGCATAGGGGGAGGAGAGGTAGGTCAGTCTAAAGGCATGTTGGGGGGGCAGGGGGGAGTTTCAGTCCCTGGCAGCTCCATTTTCCCCTTCCCTCTAGGCTATAGGGTGGTGGTTGGACAAACAGAAGATATGCCTTTTTGCTGCTTTTTAAGCAGAACTTGGGACAGACAGGGGCAGCTGTAGGAGAGAGGCTGCTGTGAGGAGAGAGAGGCTTCAGCCTAGACAGAGCATATGGGGAAAAGGACTGCTCTGGGGTCAGGGAGATGGGAACAGCTGCTAGGTATCTAAGGTATCTGCATGAAGCAGCTGATGTCCCACAATCCATCTCTATAAAGACCAGCCCCATTAAAGAGTGTGATGGTGAGGTGAGTAGGATGTGATCTTCAAGCTCCTATAAGGGGAGAGGATTTTTAATGACAGAGGGCACTTAAACTAGCAAGTAAAGGCATAAGAAGACCCGGTGGCTGGTAATTAACCATTGGAACAGTTTACCAAGGTACCTGGTGTATTTGCCATCACTTGGAGTCTTTAAATGAAGACTGGATATTTTTCAAAATGATATGCTTTAGCTCAAGCAGAACTTAGTTAGAAGCAGAATCACAGGGTGAGAGTTTGTGGTCTGTTATGCAGAAGGTCTCATTAATGGTGGTATGGCCCCTTCTGGGCTTAAAATTTGGTAATCTACTCCCCAGCACCCTTATGGATGGTTGATACACCCAGTGCCTGACCTTGGGAGAAATGGCATCTTGTGGTTTCACTCACTTAGGGCCTGTCTACACTGGCACTTTACAATGCTGCAACTTTCATGCTCAGGGGTGTGAAAAATCACACCCCCCTGCCCGCTCACAGCAAGTATCAGTGCTGTAAAGTGCCAGTGTAGACAGTGCACCAGTGCTGGGAGCTGTGCCCCTTGTGGAGGTGGTAGTGCCAAAGCAATGTTAAAGCATTTAAGTGTTAGTGTAGACTAGCCTTTAGTCAATGCTGATGACTCTTCTTCCCTCCCTGACCCTCAGCTGGATGTAAGTATGACCAGGAGAGGGAGGGCTGGGGAGGATTGGTGCCAAGAAAACTAAGGCAAATATCTGAGATCTCAGAGTACCCCACAACTTGGGAGAACTTGTATAGGTAAGTGGCCCACATAGGTCTCCTCAGTGATAGCAGCACTGTGGAATAGCTGCAGGAGGACTGTTTGTATCGTTGGGGTTGTTACAGCAGCCTATCATCATCTATGCTGATTGTGCAGCGGCTGGCACTGTAGAAGAATGTTATTCAAAACAAACTAAGCCCAAATGCTGGCATCCTTGCCTATGCGCCCTTGGGAGCATTATTGTGCGTGGTCAGCATGATAAACTTAGTGCCTCTCTGGCCTGGACACCAGCATGGGAGGGAAATTCTAGCAATGTGGGCTCTTATTAGGAGATTGCCAATCGCTCCTGCCTGCTGTGAGTTTGGAAACATCCTGAGGGCAACTTGAGTGGTGGTTTGGGATGGGGGGCGGGGAAGGGACGGAGATGCAGGGGAGTTTCAGGTTTGCCACATACAACTTCGAGAACTTGCTTTTCAGGACATGGCTGGGCTCTGATCCTGGGAGTGGAAATATGCAGCTTGCTGTACTCCAGCTAGACCCCAGTAAGATACCATCGGCAGGATGGAGCTGTGAGCATATTCTGGGGCAAACAAGAAAGTGCTGCTTGCTGTGCTGTGCTGTACTAGGCTGCACCCTGAGGGGGCCAGGCCATGGATGGGCTGGCTTTAGAGCAGCATCTATACTGCAGGGGCTGGGAGGGAGTGACACTAGGAATGTGTCAGTGAGGCTGGCTGAATCCAGGAGCTGCTTCCTGCAGGAAGGGGCGGGGGCAGGGTGGGCAGCCGTTGCAACCATTGAGGATGCTGTAGGAGCTCTTGCCTATTGCTACAATGACAGGAAGGGACAGCAAGACAGAAATGACAGCAGGACAAAGGGCTCGGCTAGGGAATGTGTGACGCTATGGAATCCCCAGGCTTCCTTTTGTTCTGTTTGTGCTGCAGCTGTTGGAGCTTCCCCACTGACCCTAGGGCGCTGGGGGCCTACAGGTAAAAGGATGGCAGTGTGGTGGTGAGGAGAGGGGCTGCAGGAGGAGAGGATCGGGAGAGGTGGACTGACAGAGTTGGCAGGGATGCAGTGGTGACAGGCTTGGGGCTTCAGGATGGCAGAGGTGGTGGCGTGATGCAAGGGGTGCTAAAGCTGCGTCTTGGTGTGTGTGGGGTCTGCAGTCTGAGATGTGGGGATCTGAGCCATCTGCGGAAGGCTGGCTTCTCTTAGCAGTTCTCTTCTGCATTGATCCCAGCTTTGTCCTTCTCTTGGTTTATCATTACTGCCCCTCTTCTCCCCCCCCCCCATGTTTGTTAACCCCACTCAGCAAAGAGTTGAAGGTGGAGAGAGTTTATTGGCACTTTGCCCAGTTGTTTTTTCCCTGCATCCCAGTGAGGAGAAGAGGTGCTTGTTCAGGGTTTGCCTCAAGGTCAGACAGCATTTCTTGCTTCAAAACATATTTCTGTCTCCCAGTCGTGGGGGCACCTCAAGCTCTACTCATGCCCCTTTGACCTCACTCGGGTGCACCCACTCTCCAATTCTGTTTCCTGCTGTCCCTTTCTCCAGATTCATTTACCCTGGTTTTCCTCTGCAGGGTCATGTCTGATCTCGTGTCTGTCTCCCCACTCTCCTTCTACCCCCCAGGTGCTAAGCAGCCAGCAGCAAGATGACATCATCTGGTAGCCCAGGAACTCGAATGACTTCGACAGTCAGCATCAATATTTCCACCCCAACTTTCTACAATCCGCAGAAGAAGTTTGCACCAGTGGTTGCCCCTAAGCCCAAAGTGAACCCCTTCAGAGCTGGGGGTGCCGTACCTGGAAATGCCTCAGAGCTGCCACTGCCCCAGCTGTCTGGGGCTGGTGCCCAACGTGCTCAGATAGGGAAAGTGGGGGAGATCCCACCAGCTGCAGCACCTCTGCTTGCTGAAGGTATGTGAGATCCATAAGGTTTTACTCGCTCCATCTGTGGGAGCTGATGTGCGTTCCTGCGTCCTCAGGGCATATGGTCTGTGCCTGGCCTAAACAATGAATAAGGGAGGAAGGAGGGGACACAACTTGCTACGGAATAATAGATGGGTGCTCACGCTGGGACTGTAGCAGGACTCCAGAGTGGGATACAAAGGTGTGTGTGGGGGGGGGGGGAGAATGGAGGAGGACAAAACATGGGGAAACAATTCTGACCACTTTGATCTAGAAGTTCATAGCATCTTCCTCCCCAAGAGGAAAGGGGAGTGGAGGGGAAGAGAAATTCTGATCTCTCACCAGAGTCTGTAGGAATACCATAAATATCAGTGTAGGGGGAGGTTACGTTGCAGGGAAGAATTACCCAGCTTGGCTCACTGTGGGGATAGTTCACACTATCTTCCATTTCCGTGATTCATCCCTTACCGCACTCTGTAGCTTGTCTCAGATTGTGAAAGCTCTTCCCCTTTGGTCTCACTCATTTCCTGCCATTTCACCATTGTATGTACCCTGCCTGAGTGGGTGGAGTAGCTGCAGGGGCAGATGGGAGATGCCATAAACAGGAACTGAGACATAGTGGTTTGCCTCCCTGGGTTTTGTTTTCTCTTGTGTTGGTTGTGTCCCCCCCTCCCCTTATGGGCAGGGTTCTTGTGCCGATGTGGCTTTTACTTTAGCTCTTGATCCCTATCGGGGGGGGGCCCTTTTTGCTCCTCTGAAGCCACCTGGTGATTCAGCCCCCATGGTGAACCTGGCCAGTGCAAGCCACTAGGAGTATCGTTACTACCCGTGTTCTCCTTGGCATCCTTATATATCACCATGTGCTCACTGGGTTTGTCTTGACTAGAATAGGTGGTGTGATGTTGTCTACACTCGCCTTTTAGAAGATGGTGGTTAAGACCATGTCTGCTAGCTGGTTGAGTTATAGTCTAGCAGACAACCTAGTTGATGTTCTAACACCATCTTTAAAGCCTGCTTAAGACACACAGTCACAGGGGAGGTGGATGGTGCTGGAAAAACTTGCCTGCCTCTCTCATGTCCACATACCCCCTCTTTTTTATTTTATTTTATTTTTTTTTGACAGTGTATCTGCATTAACTTCAGTGCTGTTCCTGACCATACTCCACTGGTAAAATGAGAGCAGGATTAGGCCCTCAGTAGCTTTTATTTGGTCCTCAGAATGAGGAACTGAGATAGGGAACTTTTTCTCTTGCCTTCTGAGTTTTTTCTGTTTGTTTGCCCTACTTAAATGCTCAGTCCCTATTCCTGAATTCAGCCCTCTGTGGCTTCAGTATTTCTTCAGATTTATGCAAGCTCTGGGCTGAGTGTGCTGCAGCCAGCTCAGAATGTCCATGGAGATGATGGCTTGTAGTGTGTGGTCTCTCATTACAGTAAGAGACACTGACTACACTGAGAAACATTAGGTTGGTAGCAGCCTATCCTGTGGCTGCTCTTTACCAAGGTCAGTGGCTGTGCCAGCTGCAAGAAGCTGTGGTGGTGTCCAATTGTGAATACTAAGCAAGAGTAGAATGAAACAGTTTCTTGATGGGAGGATAAGAAAATTGGGGGTGTGCTTTCTTCCTTCTGAGTCAGTAGTGACCCCAGTGTCCCATGGTGATGCTATGCTGCATGGAAGCATGGAGGTGACTGGATAGATAGTGATTCATTGAGTTATGTTCCTAATGCAGTACTGCAGTACTACAGTCCTGGGCATGGGTTTAGGGGAGGGAGGAAAGAACTTGAACAGAACAGTGTGTTGTGTGTGTGTGTGTGTGGTTTTTTTTTTTTTTAAGGGTGCTATATGCTAGGAAACTAAGGCTACATTTTTTAAATCCTTAGTACTGCTTTGTGCGGTACCTGTTCTCCCCATTTTACTGAGGAGGAAACTGCCTATTATGAAAGTCATTTCACCCTTAAGCATCAGTGTAGCTTTATTAATTAATCTCTGAACTGGGAGTCCAGAGAGCTTTGTGCTCCCACTTCTGCCACTGGCTCACTTGGACCAGGCACTGCTTCAAACCGTTTTTCTCCAGCTGGGAAATGGAGATCATATCCACTACATAGGCTGTGAAACTCATTTTGTCAGTGACTAAGTCTGGCTGTTTGTAAATCACATACTGATTCCTTGGAAAGGAGTTGTATAAATCCAAAGCTGCCCTGTTAGTGCCACCTATTGGGACAAGGCTGGGACTAGCTTTCTGCTTTGTCCACTGGAAGTCTGTGTTTCTGTCCAAACAAGATGGCTGCTTGAAAATGGCAGGGTGATCGTGAGAGGATTGGCTGTTTTAAGACCTTTAAAAAGGAGCTCCTGGACTATGGGGAGATGCAAAAGCCCTTACCATAAAACTCCAACAGCAAACAACCAGACTTCCTCATTGAGAGCAGACAAAACATCAGGCCAGCTGGGAGTTTCTAGCCCAAACAGTGGTTAATATAATATTCCAAAGAAACCCCTAGACTTTCCCAAATGGTGGCAAACTTTTTCTTTTTCCCCCATAACTTCCCTATATCTAAGTTCCCTCTCTGATTCACTCAAAAACTTGCAACAAAAGTCTAAGGACAAGAGGCCAAAGAGAAACTTCATGCAGATTGGTTTTGTGAATTTTGAAACTTAATTGTGGAGATACTTTCTCTCCATAACAAAGGCAAAGAGAGAATGCCATGTTAATGTGGAAAATAAATACAAGATCATGTAATGCAGTGCTTAACTATATCGACTTCTGTGGCCTGTTTTTATACAGGAGGTCAGACTAGCCTTAAAGTTTGTGAAACTCAGCCATGCTGCACAGACATAACCAGTATTACACAAAAAATACAAGTAGTGTAATGTTAAATGGGAAGACAAATGCTACTGCTGTGCAACATGGCAAGTTAGTATTGCTATAAGAATTCTCTCTTGTATCTACTATTGCGGATTAAAATCAAGTTAGTGCAGGTGCAATAATTAACCATTAATCCTTTATGAATAATGGTATGAAGCCCTTTTAGTAACTAATTTATAATCTGTGCTGATACTGCACCTACCATCCTGGCAGATCTTGGTTCCACTTCTGCAAACTGCTTTGTGTTTGAGCAGCTATTTTCTTTTTGCATTCAGTCTTCCAGCATTCTTTCCTTCCCGAGTTGAAACAGCTAAACGGACTTTTCTTAAACTTTCCATTCAGGTGGTGGTGGTGGGGTGGGGTATACGTGCATGCAGAAACCAAGGTTTGACAATTCCATTTCCTGGTGGCAAGTAGGAAGCTTTCCCTGAGTTGGGGGTCAGATTGCAGGCTTGGAGTGAAGATGATGGTATTCTTTCATGCTCTAGCTACAAAAATAAGCTCTCTCCACTTGAGGAGAAAATGAGATGGTTCTAGCACTAGACTGTGCAGATGTTCAGAATATGATTGTTCCACTGGGCTTTCTGTACTTGGCTCCCTCCATGAGCTCTTCTGGGTGCATTGGGTCCTGCTCCTTGAACAGGGAGGGGGAAATAACAAGTGGTATCTCCCAACTTGTGGTGCCAAAATGAGCTTGTCACGCAGAGTACTTTTTTTTTTTTTTTTTTTTTTTTTTTTTTTACACACACTGAGCAGAGAAAGAGCTAACAGCGTTGACAGTTAACTTCAATACCAGTTGATCCTTTTAACAAGTGCTTAGATGAATGGGGCAGTGCCTACATCCCTGAGTCCTCGTTTCAGGCTCTCTGCAAACTCAAGCAGACCGTGCTGCTACGGTTATGCTTGTTTCACATTTTCATGGTTTTCTTTGCAACCATAATAGTTTGCCTTCATTTAAAAAAAAAAACCAAGTCTGAAATTAGGAGAATGAGCGCAGCTTGAGAGGAAGTCTGCATACCACCGAATTCATGGTGTACCTTGGCTAAAAGGAAATCTTATGCATTCAGCTTTAAGAAAGTGTATCCTATCCCTTGTAGCTTTGAAGAGAACCTCCGAAACGTGACTCAGCATATTGCTGATGGTTGAGTCTAACTTTCCAAAGTAGCTGCAGGTCAAAACCAACAAGGCTTGACAGTTTCACTTCTTCTGCTCCTGCTCAGAGTTCTGTATCCAGCAGTGGAATGGACAATAATCAGGTCAACTTCATGCTGCTAGTCAGGGGTAACTATAAGCAGCAATAGAGGCACTGGATCTAGGGTAAGAGAGATAGCAGTGGACACCTCCCCTTCCTTTGCAGTAGCCAGAAGCCTTTGTAGCTTTGGGTTATGGGGAGGAGAGAATGCAAGGAGACTTCTCGCTTCTAGAAGGTGGGGAGGAAAAGAGGGTACAGACTTCTCATCTCTGGTGGCTAGAGGATCCCCTAAGCTGGGCCCAGGGACATCTGCTTCATAAGAACCTCAACAACTGGAGGAGAATTGAGCTTTTTACCAGAGCATGATCCCCAGACTTGTAGGTCCCTTCCTCTTTCATCTCTACCTCTGTCGAGAAGGTGTCTTAAGTTTCTCAAGTCCTTGTGGAGACCAGGCACGGGAAACTTTAACCCCAAAGCCAATGCTGCTTTCAGCTACCAGAAAAAATAGTGGCTTCCAACTGCACCCTAGTGTATGGTTTGTGTCATGGGCCAGATAGTCTAATGCAGTGACTCTCAACCTTTCCAGATTCCTGTACCCCTTTCAGGAGTCTGATTTGTCTTGTGTACCCCCAAGTTTCACCTCACTTAAACTGCTTGCTTAACAAGTGACAAATTCAAAATGATAGCACACTAGTACTGAAATTTTTCTAATTTTTACGATACAATTATAAAATCAACATACTTTACATTTCAGTGTAGTTTATCAGAGGGGTAGCCATGTTAGTCTGGATCTGTAAAAAGCGACAGAATCCTGTGGCACCTTATAGACTAACAGAAGTATTGGAGCATAAACTTTTGTGGGTCAATACCCACTTTGTCAGACACACTCTGTTGCTTTTTACTGAAATTCAAGCACATAGTATATAGAGCAGTGTAAACAACTCTTAGTACAAACTAAAATTTCATACAGACTTTGCTATTGCGTTTTATGTAGCCTGTTGTAAAACTAGGCAAATACCTAGATGAGTTGATGTGCTCCCCTGAAAGACTTCTGAATACCCCCAGGGGTACGTGTACCTAGGGTTGAGAACCACTGGTCTAATGCACCAGTTCCTGAACCTATCTTCCATGTGTACTTGCTGGCAAGTTACATGGTGCTGTCTGCTTGACTTGATCTAGATCGTTTTCTAGGCTCTTCATTGCAAAAAGCCTGGGTGCCTGCAAAAGTATTGGGAAATGAGGAGTAGGCACTCTAACCTTCTGCCCTAATGGGAGCTGCTATGTAGGAGTAAAAGAGGAAATGGAAGGCCACCTGCTAGTGGGAGAAGATCAGGCACTGGAGCATGTGCAGGAGAACGGGGAGAAACTTAAATAAGGGTGAACATGCATGGCGGGGTATGCACACCCCATCCCCTGTGAGGGAGTGGACACTGTGGTTACTGACTGACTGTCTCATACCTCACCACACAAAAGTCCAAGGGCCAGAGTGAAAGCAGTGGCCCTTGGGTTTGGGGCAGCATGGCCTAGTGGCCATTATCCAAGGGGCTGCTACCAGGGGGGTGGCGGCCCAGGTAATGAGGCTTTGGGCCCACCTGGCTTCACTGGACCCCGACCCAGGATCCTATCAGTGGCAGAGTGGTCCACCACTGGGTCAGCACAGAATCACAATGGAACACAGGTGCTGACCTCACACAGTGGGTTGAATATCACTTGCTCACTCTCCCTGAGTCACTTCCTACCATGCTTCTTGAAGCTGTAGTCCATGGGCTATCAGGGTCTCTGGGCTCTTCAGCACAGGTAATTCCCTGGGGCTTCATTAGCCACAGATCTCCAGTCTGGTTCTTGAGATCTCCAGCTCCTGCAGCCAAGGACTGTGGTGGCTTCTCAACTGGAGACTCCACCAAAGGTCCTCCCTTTCCAGCAGTCAGTCCAGACTGAACTGGTCCCTTTTATACTGGCATAGCACTTGGAGCATGCCCAGTATGGTCTGAGGGGCAGGACTTCCTCTGCCCATAGTGTGGTGTTAATCCCTTCCAGCCCACTGTGGGGTATGCACACCCCATCACAATGTGTCATAACTCATTTTTTAAATTGATATCTCAAAGAAGACCTACTTCTTGTAAAAATAATTAGGATAAAATATAACATGGTTTTATAAAAGGTATCTCGTGCCAGACCAACCTCATATTCTTCTTTGGGAAGATAACCAAGTTTTTAGACAAAGAAAATGCAGATCTACTTTGCCTGGCTTTCAGTAGGACATCTGATACAGTTCTACATGGGGAAACTAGTTAAACTGGAGAAGATGGGAGATTAATATGAAAACTGAAAGGTGGGTAAAGGGTAGACAACTGGTCATACTGAAAGGTGAACTGTAACCTCCCTCCAGCGTGACTAGTGGAGTTCCTCAGGGAGTGGTCTTGGGTGCAGTCTTATTTAACACAAATTGCTGGCCTTGGCATAAAAAATGGGAGCGTGCTAATAAAATTTGTGGGTGACACAAAGCTGGGAGGTATTGCCAATACAGAGGAGGACCAGAATATCATACAAGGTTTGAATGACCTGTAAACTGGAGTAATAGAAATGGGATGAAATTTAGTAATGCAAAGTGCAAGGTCATGCATTTAGGGAATAACAAAAAGAAATTCTCCTGTGAGATGGGGATGTATCAGTTGGAAGAGACAGAGGAGAAAGATCTGAGTGTATTAGTTGATCATAGGATGACTATGGGCTGTCAATGTGATGTGGCTGTGAAAAAGGCTGATGCATCAGGTGAGGCATTTCCAGTAGAGACAGGCAAGTGTTATTACCATTATACAAAGCACTAGAGACCTCATCTGGAATACTGTGTGTAATTCTGGTTTCCCATGTTTAAGAGAGATGAATTCAAACTGGAACAGGTGCAGAGAAGGTTTACTAGTATGATCTGAGAAATGGAAAACCTTCCTTATGAGAGGAGACTGGAAGAGGCTGGCTTCTTTAGCCTAACCAAAAGAAGGGTCGGAGGGGAGATGATTGCTCTCTATAAATACCGGGGAGGGCGAGGAGTTAAGACGCAGTGTTGACACAAGAACAAATAGGTATAAACTGGCCAACAAGTTTAGGCTTGAAATTAGACAACCCTCCAAGGGGAGCAGTGCGGGGAAGGAATCTAACTTCAAGACTGAGTTAAGTTTATGGAGGGGAGGGGATAGGATGATAGGCCATATGCCCCATCAGCAACTGCCAGTACCAAAAATACCCAATGGCTGAAGATGGGACTCTAGATGGGGAGGGCTCTGAGTTACTACAGAGAATTCTTTCCCAGGTGTGTGGCTGGTGGGTCTTGCCCACATGCTCAGGGTCTAACAACTGATCACTATGTTTGGGGTCAGGAGGGAATTTTCCCATTGGTCAGATTGGCAGATACTGTGGGTTTCTTTCACCTTCCTCTGCAGCATGGGGCACGGGTCACTTGCTGGTTTGAACTAGTGTAAATGGTGAATTGTCTGTAACTTGAAGTCTTTAAACTGCATTTTGAGGACTTCCATAACTCATCCAGAGGTTATGGGTCTATTGCAGCAGTGGGTGGGTGAGGTTCTGTGGCCTGCAACATGCAGGAGATCAGACTGGATGATCACAATGGTCCCTCCTGACCTTAAAGACTGAGTCTAAAATGCATCAAATGCTTTCATAACTCTCAAAGGTGCACAGTTACTGTGTTTGTCTTTTATGCAATGGCAAATGTGTTGGGAATGGTCTCTGTGTGATGCCAAGCTTGTGAGGGTTGTGGGATGGGAGTTAGCGACCCCATAGTTTGGCCGTTCTTATGTCCCTGGTCTGGAAAACACTTGATCTTTTGTCTGAATGTTGCTGGAGAAGCATGGTCAAAACCTGTCCTCTTTTTTTTCTCCTCCCCCACTTCCTTCTTCCCTGCAGAGCTGCCACTGCCACCTCCACCCCCTCCAGGAGAGGAGACAGGCATCTCCCCAACCAGTGCTTTCCCACTGCCCCCACCGCCATTCGAAGAGCCCTTTCCCCCGGCCCCAGAAGAGGTTTTTCCTTCTCCCCCTCCCTCCATGGCTGACGAGGGGCTTGTGACTGGGGTGCCTGACCCGCAGGTAAGTATAGCCATAGCTGGTCTGGGGTTCATTTCTTAGGTGGGCCACTCTAGTTCCCTGTGTTTTGAACACATGCAGGCACTTGAAAGGGCTGTATGACCTTGAGTCAACATCTCTGCAGACACACCTCAGCACTGGGAAGATGCTGGGAGCAGAGAAGCGCTCTCACTTCCGGCACCTCCTCAGTGTTTTCAGAGTGCTTTGTTCCTGGGGAAGTCACTACTGTGGCACCATCTGTCTGGGCCTGCATTCTGTACTGCCCACAGTGCTTGCATAGCATGTACCTAACCCCCACCATCCTCTCTAGCTTTCCTGTTGCCCAAAATCAGTTGTAGGATTATGCTGTGATCCCAGGCCAACAGCATTCTGTTCCAGCAGAGGACTGTGGGGTTGGGAACCTCACAGTGGGATAGAGGATGTCCCCAGGTTTGCAGCTGTTCCTGATAAGGGTGAGTCACGTAACACACCCTATTGCTCCTTCCTCCTCCATTGGTTGATGACACAGGTGCGTGGGAAGATGAATAGCATTGATCTGGAGATTGACTCGCTGTCCTCCATGCTGGATGACATGGAGAAGAATGACCCCTTCAAAGCCCGGGTGAGCTGCCCTCCAGGGTGCATTGCATTCTCTGGATGGGTCGTGTTGAAGGGGAGGGTTGGTAGGCTGGCTTCACTAGGGGGTAAGGTCGGGTCAGGGGGGATGGCTGAATGGGGATTGTGTGGTAGGGGCCATTACTGAAGGAGCAAATGGATAGATAAACCATAGAGGGAGGGAGCATAGCTGGAAGGGGGAAAACTTCTCAGTTGCAGGACAGTCAGGGATGTTTAGTGGATTGAAGGGGTAGCCAGATAGATGAGGTGGGGTGTGGAGTCAGGGAGGAGAAAGGACAGCTCTAGCCTTCCCTTAGTCTGTGGGAGTGGATGAGCTCAGTGTGTGTCTAAGGTTAGGGATTGCCTCAAGCAGCGATGCAGACTCTCCAAGGACCTTACGCTGAAGTGTATCAACATGCTCTGCAAAGCATGGTGGATAATCACATGCATAATACTGATTGGCTGTCTGTTCTCCCCATCTCTTCTCCTTGCAGGTGTCTCCAGGATCCACAGCTCCCCTGGAAATATCTTCTGCCCCTAAAGGCCATGTAGAAATCATGGCTGCACCTAAAAATCCCCCAGCTCCTGCATCTTTCCCCCCCAAGTTCACCCCAAAACCCAGTGGAGGCTTCACGCCAAAACCCTCTGAAGTGGATGTGGTCCCTGCACCAGCACCTTGGGCAGCCCCACAACAGCGTAGAGACCCCCCAGCAACACAGTCCAGAGCACCAGTCCCATCTGCACCCTTTCTTCCCTTAGCCCAGCCTGCCCCTAAATTTACCCCACCCACTGTTTCCAGCTCTCCCAAATTTGGATCCAAACAAGCTACTGGTGCTTCTGGGGTCCCCACAAACTCCATGAGATTTACTGCCCCTCCCCCTGCTGAGACCCGATTCACAGCCCCTTCAGCTATGGGCTTGGCCCCAAGGCCCCAGCCTCCCAGTTTCACCTATGCCCAGCAGCGGGAGAGACCTCAGGTGCAGGAGAAGCCACATCCCACAGGACAGCCTGCTGCCTCACGGGACATGGTAAGGAGCAGAGCCGTGCTCCAGATGGCTTGTGACCGGGTGTATGTCGGGGATGGGGGTGGGGGGAAACAGGGTTGCCTCCAACATAAGGAAAGTTAGTACTTATCTGAGAGGTAGCAGCTGAGGAAGAGACTTCATTGTGTCTTATATGATGGGAGGAGGCAGGCAGTAGGTGGAGAAGGATATTCCCCAGAGATACCTGGGAAGGGGGCAGGCATTGCAGGATGCTCCTGAGAGATACTGTGGCAGTGGGGAAG
>NC_133769.1:151484537-151511032 GCF_003597395.2 Chelonoidis abingdonii | reverse complement strand
CACGGGGGGGGGGGGGGGGGGAGGGAGGGCTCCCATCCCCCAGTAAGTGCTTTCTGGCGCTGAGTGTCGTCTTCTGTCTTTCTGCAGCATAGGGCTCCTGTGGTCAGTGGTTCAGAGCCCCCCAGGGGAAACTCCTCACTGACCATGAAAGAAGTGGAGGAGCTGGAGATGCTGACCCAGAAGCTCATGAAGGATATGGAGCACCCACCCCATGCGGAAGCTTCCACTTCTGGTGGGTGCTGGCAAGTGAGGTCTCCCTGTGGAGAAGCTGGGTATTAGTCTGGGTTGTGGTGGCTATCCCCCTTTTCTCTAACCACCTTCTCCCTCCTATGGCAGAGCTGTGTGGCCTCTGCCGGAGGCCCCTGTCACGAACTCAGCCCGCTGTGCGTGCCCTTGACCGTCTCTTCCATGTGGAGTGCTTCACTTGCTTCAAGTGTGAGAAGCAGCTGCAAGGGCAGCAGTTCTACAATGTGGATGAGAAGCCCTTCTGTGAGGACTGTTATGCTGTGAGTGATGGAGGGGCCCATGGTGTGGGGCACTGGTGTGCTGGAAGGGGAATGGGCATAGGGGTGTTGCTATGCTGTGAGTGGGCACAGTGCCCTGTGTGGCTGGCCTGCCCCAGTCTTCCCTCCCTCAATTGCCTGAAAGAACGCTACCCTTCCTGTCCAGGGATACTGTTGGGTTCAGCTGCTTGTGGCTCTGGCTCACTTGCCCTGTCCTCTCCCTAGGGTACTCTGGAGAAATGCAGTGTCTGCAAACAGACCATCACAGACCGGATGCTGAAGGCCACAGGCAACTCATACCATCCCCAGTGCTTCACCTGTGTGGTGTGCCAGACCCCCCTTGAGGGGGCGTCTTTCATTGTGGACCAGGCCAATCAGCCCCACTGCGTGGATGACTATCACAGGTAGGCAGGAGGCATCTGGCCAGAGGAGGAGCCAGCCCCACAGGCAGGTAGCCTCTTGAGAGGAGTTGTTCCCCCCGCGCCGCCCCACTTGCTCATCCTTGCTGTTCAGCTGCCTCTCCGCTCTCCTGCAGTGTTTGACTGGATCCCCATTGGGAAGGCTTCAGTTGTCAGTGTCTCCTCTCTCCTCTGTGTGCTGCAGGAAGTATGCCCCCCGCTGCTCAGTCTGTGGTGAGCCCATCATGCCAGAGCCTGGAAAGGATGAGACAGTGCGTGTAGTGGCCTTGGAGAAGAACTTCCACATGAAGTGCTACAAGTGCGAGGTAACCAGCCTCTCCTCCAAATCTCCCTCCATTTCCCCTACGTCCATCTCCTGTCCATGTCTCACTATGGCCTTGTCCTGTTCTCAAGCCTGTCAGTCCTCACACGGGGCCTTCCGTGTGCATCTGTCTCTCCCCCTCCCCCTCCCGGTGTCTTGTTCACATTAGTGTTAGTTGTCACTGAACCTCCTGTCATCTATTTTTTTTTTTTTTCCCCCACCCCAGGACTGTGAGAGGCCCTTGTCTATTGAGGCAGATGAGAATGGCTGCTTCCCCCTGGATGGTCACGTACTGTGTATGAAGTGTCACACCACTCGTGCCAAAGCTGCGCGCTGAGGGGCTTGGAGTGGGGTATGCCTTCGATACCTCTCCTCCCCCATACCAATGGCCTGCATTCCCCTGCTCTCAGTGGTCCAATCCCTTTGCCCCACAGGGCACATTCCTGCTTAGATACCCTGGCAGTGATCCTTCCTTCACACAGGGATCACCACCCCATATCCCCTCCTCCATGCCAGGCTCCCCCTCTGCAATGCCTGCTTTTCCTGGTCCCAGTGCATTTCAGACTGGGGAGTGTGGGAACCGCCCCCCCCCTCGTTTCCCCTAAATTGCTCTAGAATGGACATTTCAATAGTCCTGGAGGAAATAATAAGCTTGCCTCTCCAACCCTGTGCTCTGACTCCTTCAGCTCTGCCTGGTAGAGCCAGGCAGAACTACCTAGTGGTTGTGTCTGAGGCTAAAGGTATCTTTGCTCCATGGAGCAGTACACATATTTGGCATTGTGAGATGAAGTGCCCGTCTCTTCAGTGCTCCTTTCTCTGCTGTCTCTCTCTCATGCCTATGCTCCTAGATATGGGTACTTCTGAGAAGAGTGGAAACAGAACTTGGTGGGTAGCCTTGTTCCCTGGGTTGGAAAGAGTTGTTTTAATCTAGGTTATAGCTTTCCTGCCTCTGTCAGATTTCACCAGCTGGCTGATCCCGTCTAACATTTTTCCCTGCCAGATAAACCTGTCAGCCTAGGGAGAGGCCTCTCACTGGGTTTGGGACCCTCTTCCTCCCCTCTCAGAAGGTCTCTACTCCCCATTTCCATTCACTCAGTGTCTTCCTTGGTGCTTGGCATAGCAGACTATCCAAAGGATTTGTGTTTACACAAAGAACTCCTAGAGCTCGTTACTGGGCGCTGGCAGCCCCCACAGGGAATGGTCCCAGGGTGCTGGCAGTGACTCTCATACCACACAAGGTTGGAGGAATGTCTCCCCAGGTACCAACAGGGGTTGCTCACTGTTATTGGGAAGGCTGCAGTGATAATTGCAATGTCCTAATGGGCTCTGCCTGTCACTAAGGCAATCTCCTCTTCCTGGGCTGGAATTGCTCTCTGACTGAAAGGGCATTTTGGATACTGTACTTTCCAGCCACTGTGTGCACACAATAAAACAATTTTATTGAAATCTTCTCCTTTGGTCTGTTAATCCAGCCTTGTGCACGAGAATCGCCATGTTCCACCACCATACAGCTATGAGATGGAGAGTTGCTGGGACAGCAATGCTGTCGCTTCCCCATTCCTCACCTGAACCCTGGGGCTATGGATTCTGTCTTTGCATTGGCAATGAGAAGGGCTGGGTCTCCCCACCCTCTATTATTAGCTTCCTCTTCAAACTGCGTAAGCTGAAGAGCTCCCACTCTCTATGAAAATCTGGCTCTTAGCTCAAAGGTATTTAGACATATATTGATGCAGATAAGATACCTGCTTAGGTACCTAACTTCTGTTGATGCATCTCTAAGAGTGTTAATACTGAATATCTGACCCTAAAGCTCTCCATACTTTGGATTAGGCTAATTGTTCGTTCTCTGGACCTTCTCCAGAATTGAATGGTGCCCAACCCTGAATGCACTTCCTTCTTTGGAAGTACCGTAGCGTCTCTGGCTCTCTCACAATGCTCCTGTTGTATCTTCTGCTTTTTGAGACCTAAATCATATGGATCTAGCCCAAGTGACACAGATCTCCGCTCAACTACTGCCTAATCCTCTAGGCACCTCAACTTCCTCTACTAAAGTCCCTTAGGTGCCAAGTTTCTGACAATGAGCATGTGCTCCTTGGGTGAGGTGCCCAGGTGTTTATCTCACACTTAAGCACCAGTGGAATCCTCAGGTGGGGGAACGCCTACTTTATCTTGCCTGTGGGGCCTGTTCCATTCAGAGTTCTCCAAGCATGCCAAACACCACATAAAATGGTGGGAGGGGAGAGTAGTGGTGGTGTCCCCTCTAATTCTTAACCCACTGATTAAAGCTCTCAGCTGGGATGTGGGAGACCAGGTTCAGGTCCCCCTCTGCGTGATGTAGAGAAGGGATTTAAATTTGGGTTCTGTCTCTCCCCCCCCTGCTGCACAAGAATGCCCTAATCACTAGTCTGTGAAATCCTGCTCTCTCTGGCCTTTAAGTTACAGAGCAGAACAGATCAAACAAGAGAATGAGAAGCATGCCTCATAGACCAGTGGCTAGGGTATTTGCATGGGAATGGGACCAGACAAGTTCCAGTTTCTTCTCCACATCAGGCAGAAGGGGCAAGTGAGCCTGCGTCTCCCACAGCCTGGGTGAGTGTTCTAACCCCTGGGGCAAAAGTCATAAAGGGGGAGGAACAGCACCACCATCTCACTGTTTGTTTAAAAAACAAAACCACCACCACTTGCCTAGCCCCAGCAGAGGAGTTTGTGGCTGTGAATCCTGAGCAGAGATAGGCACCTAACCTGGTAGCTCTGTCTAGTGTCTCTGCAGCACTCAGGAGTGAAAAGCGGGACAGTCTTTAGATCATAGAATCAAAAGGTTAGAAGGGACCTCATGAGGTCATCTAGTCCAACCCCCTGCTAAAGGCAGGACCATTTTCCCTAAATAATCCCAGCCAGGGTGCGGTCTAGCCGGACTTTAAATAGCTCTAAAGATGGAGATTCTACCACCTCCCTAGGTAACCCATTCCAATACTTCACCACTCTTCTCTCTAGTCAGAAAGTTTTTCTATATCCAGCCTCGACTTCCGCACTGCAACTTCAAGACCATTGCTCCTTGTTCTGTCCGCCGTCACCACTGAAAACAGACCTAGCTACCCTCCCTCCTTGGAGCATCCCCTTCAAGGTAGTTGAAAGGATTGCTATCAAATACCCCCCTTAGTCTTCTCTTCTGCAGGCTAAATATAATGCCCACTTCCTTCAGTCTCTGTTCAGAAAGTCAGTGTGCGCCAGTCCTCTAATCATTTTTGTTGTTGCCGCTCGCGCTGCACTCTCATCCAATTGTTCGCACGTCCTTTTTGTAGTGTGGCGCCCAAAAAACTGGAACACAAATATTCCAAGATGCAAAGCCTCACCAGTGCCGAAAGAGGGGAATAAAATCACATCCCACGATCTGGCTGGCAACACTCACTACTAAGACAGCCCAGGATTGACTATAGCCTTTTTTGGCTACAAAAGCACACTGTATGCTCAATGTTCAACTTTCCATCTACCGTAACACCCCAAGATCCTTTTTACTTCACAGCATGCTAACTTAGCCAAAACAGTCCCCAGCCTGGTAGCAGTGCATAGGTTTTTCTGATCCTATAGTGCATGGAACTTTGCACTTGTGCCTTGTTGAACCTTCATGAGGTTTCCTTGTGGCCGCACATTCTCAATTTGTCCTAAGTCTCACCTGAATCCTAATCCACTGCCCCTCCAGCGTGTCACACCACTCCCCCCAAACTATGTGTGTCATCTGGCAAATTAACTTAATAAGCCAAGCTATCCCCATCAAATCAAGATCATTAATGGAAGACAATTGAATAGAAGAGGGCCCTAAAAGACAAGAACCCTTGGGCAACAACCACTTGTTTACTGGTTGCCAAACTAGAGAGTGTGGCCATTGATACCTAAACCCGCTGAGCCCTGTTGACTTCAACACAGTGTTTCTATCCACTTCACAGTCCAATTCCCTCCAACCATACTTCATAGTTTGCTGATCTGATGAGAATGCTGTGGGAAACCGCGTCAAAAGCCTTACTAAAGTCAAGGTATACAACATCAACAGCTTTGCCCCCATCCACAAGTCCAGATGCTATAGTATGTAGCTGGGACTCTGCTACACATGGTGTAGCAGTAGAGAATGAGGAGGGGTCAGTTTCTCATAATAACTTTTCTGAGTAGAACCACATTTTCTCTTTCTCACTTGCAACATGTTTTGTGTTTAACCAGTACAGTATGTAGGTTGCCTTATTTTTATGATTCTAAATGTACCATGAGTACGAATAAAGTTTTGGCACTTGAAAGTCAAACTAGTAATGCAAATAGAAAATTGCATTAATAGAGACAGACAACAGTTGCCTCTCTCCAAAAATCACTCGCAAACTGAGAAGCAACTGACCACTGAGGCATCCCACTAGCAGCTTTGTGGTCATGTGAATGCTTGATGCTTCTAGCAAGCAAGAGGTTGTGTATCTAATTCATAGGCCTTTCTAGCCTGAATAAGAATCAGGTGGAAATAATGCTTGTTGCTATACACACACGTTCTTGCATTCATTCCATCACTTCACAAACATCTACTGCTAGCGATGCCTCGGTGCATTAAGTGTATATAAATAATTTATTTGACTGACTGTCACTGTTGTCAGAAAACCCAGTACCTCTTATTTTGCCTGGTCTTGCACATACGTGTAATCTTTTCTGCCTGATACTTATTTACAGCTGACTTAATACTTCTAGAGCTGCGGGAGGTGCTCTTGATTTTTTTGGTGCTGAAGGCTTCTGGTTTGTGCACTGAGCACTGTAGGTGTGTGTGCATTACATATGGGATTGTAACAGGAGACGCTTGTAAGATGCATAATATTAGTCCTATTGCTTGCTGTCTCTGAGTTGTGAGATCATATGCACAGTGAGACATGCTTTGCCAACTTTAGTGCGTGTGAAAGCTCAGCATCATCTTAACCTAGCCTATGTATATCGAATGTAACCTGTTGCTTGTAATAAAACTCATTGTTCCTGGTGGCAGGAAACAAGGGTGGGAGAGTTGAAAGCAACACTGCCAACTTGAAACTTGTGTTTCCCTCTGAATGCTTCATCTCTATTCTAAGTAACCCCCAAGATCACTAGAAGTGAAAGAGATTAGAGAAATATTCTCCTTTTGTTTACAATGTGTATTTGATAACATTGTCTAGCCATTTATCCTGTTGATGGTTGGTTGCCCTTCGTGTATGATCCACTAGTATGATATCCCTCAAATATTGCTCTGGGAAAGCTCATGTTCAGCCTATTCCCCAGGTTCTGCACAAAGGTATTTTACTTGTAACAGGTGCAGCAAAGGTGAAGCTAAAGGGGTAGCTGGTGAATATATTGGGCGTCTGTATGTGTGGAAGGGACAGGAGAGGTAGATTCCCAAGTTGCTCTTGAACTGACCTAAAAGATCCGTCCACATCTAAGCTGGGCACTGGAAAACTATCACTGCCTGAATGTTTTGAAAGTAGCTTAAATTTAACTTTCAGGTTTACGGCACCTCTAGTGTCTTGCTGAGATAGGTATACTGGCAAAGCAATTGTTGTGTAGACAAGGCCTTAGTTCCAGTGGTTGAGTCCTAAAAGGCCAAAGACTCTCTTGCAGTCTGTATGTACATGGCTATTGCTTGGCGCATATACATCCCATGATCATAAAACTTGCCATAGAACCATTGGGTTAGAAGGGACTGCAAGGGTCATCTAATCTAGTCCCCTGCTAAGACGCGGGATTTATTGCATCTAGACCATCCAAGACAGATGACTATCCAGACTCCTTTTGAAAACCTCCAGTGAAGAAGCTTCCACAACCTCTCTAGACAGCCTGTTCCATTGTCCTACTGCTCTAACAGTGAAGAAGGTGTGTTTGGTGGTGGTTTTTTTTTTTTTTTTTTTTTTTTTTTTTTTCTCCCCTCCTGCTGTAGTTTGACCCCATTGCCTCTTCTGCCACAGAGTGAGGACAAGAGATCTTTTCTCCATCTTTTTTTTTTAATAGCAGTCTTTCAAGTATTTGAAGATGGCTGTCAAATTCCCCCTCCCCAGCCTTAATCTCCTCTTTTCCAAACTAAACATACCCAGTTCCTTCAGCCTTTGCTTATATGGTTTGCATTCCATCCCTTTGTCACTTGTCTCTGGATCCTTTCCAGTTTCTCTACATCCTTTCTATGCATTGGTGACCAAAACTCTACGCAGTACTCCAGCTGAGGCCTAACCAGTAGCAATTAGAGCGGTACTATCATCTCCTGTGACATGCATGCTATGCCTCTGTTAATGCAACCTAAAACTGTATTAGCGGTTTTTGGGGTTTTTTTGCATTGCATTGCTGACTCATGCTGAGATTGTGATCCACCACAACTCCCAGATTCTTCTCAGCAGTGCTGCTGCCAAGACTGTTTCCCCCCATTCTGTATTTGTGCCTTCGGTTTTTCTTCCCCTAAGTCTAGCACCTTGCATGTGTTTCTGTTGAATTTCATTTTACTGTCTATAGCCCAATCCATCATGATCTCTCTGAATTTTAGCTCCAAAGAATTGGCAAACCCCTGCCCCTTACAGCTTTGTGTCATCTACAAACTTGATCAGTGTGCTCTCTATACCTACCTCCAGGTCATTAATAAAGATGTTAACATTGGACCTACAGCAGATCCCTGTGGAACCCCACTTGAGACCTCCCTCCAATCTGACATCATTCCATTAATAGTTACTCTTTGCAGTTGTTTAACCATTTTTGTATCCGCTTAATAGTAGTTCCACCAATCCTGCATTTCTCTAGCGTAGTTATCAAAACATCATGTGGAGCTGTCAAAAGCCTTGCTGAAGTACAGGTATAATATGTCCTTCACGTAGCAGGGGTGTGTGTGTGTGTGTAGTTAACAAAAGCCTTTCCGCAATACACCTGTGTGTGTGTTGGGGGTCAATAAAATTGGCAATTGGAAATCTAATTCTGGATTTCTTGTGTGCATTTAAACCAGCAATATTTCTTGTTGGTTTCTTTGGCATGCTTCCTGTAATAGAGAAGCTGAAGTGCTTGTGTTGGCATACAGAGACTGGCCCAATAACCTAATACCTAAATGTAGTTGTTCCTAGGGTGACCACACACAGGTGAAAAATTGGGACAGGGGCTGGGAGGTAATAGGTGTCTACATAAGACACAGCCCCAAATATCGGGACTGTCCTGATTTTTAGAGGGACATCTGGTCACCCTAGCTGTTGCATACATGAAACTGCACACCAGGACAAGAAGTGAAGCATAATATTCCATCCCATTGAAATGGCATGGGAGAGTGATTAGGAGTATAGGAAACATGCGCTGCTGGTCTGAAAAATGCAATTTTGCAGATGGCAAACTGGATCTTTTCCAAGAAAACTAGTCTCTCAATTGGTTTGGGGCAGTGATCACTCTACAAGCTAGACAAAATGGATACTGCATCTACTACTGCAGAGGTCACCAACCTGTCGCTCATAATTGACTGGTTGAGCCTAGAGCATGATCAGTGGTGCAGTGTGGCTGCCACTAAGGCAGACTCCCTACTTTGGCCCAACGCTGCTCCCAAAAGTGGCTAGCGGCCCTCTGGAGAGTGGGGGTGTGGGGAGAGACAGGGGTCTCCCTCTGTGTATTGCTCCTGCCTGCAAGCACCCTGCAGCTCTCCTTGCCAGAGAGAGGCTGCATGTGAAGCCACATGCGTACTCCCCAGGACTACAGGGATATGTTGGGCCCCTTCCAGGAGCGGTGTGGGGCCAGGGTAGGCAGGGACCCTGCCTTACCCTCACTGCACCTGCCACCGACTGGGAGCTGCCAGAGGTAAGTGCTGCCTGCCTGGAGGGCAGGGCCCAGCCCTGACCTCCCCCTTGCAGAGCCAGCACCCTGCACCCCAACCCCCTGCCCCAGGCTCAGTCCAGAGCCTGCACCCCTTCCTGAACCCCTACCTCAGCCTGGTGAAAGTGAGGGTGGGGGAGAGCGAGCAGGGTAGGACTTTGCAGAAGGGTAGATCCTTGGTTGAAAAGTGATCTTGGGGTGTAAAAAGGTTGGAGTCCACTGTACTACTGACTGTTAGTGGTGTTCTACCAGGCGTTGCTGCTTGGTTGTGCCCCCTGTTTTTATTCTGGGGGTATTTTCATGCTGCTGTGCTTCTACCTAGCTTGCCTGGTATTCTGGGGATGTGCCATTATCATTTCTGAGTAAAACATAAATACTCTAGTGACAGATAATGGAGTTGGATTTGTTTTTCTTAAGTGTGCTAATTCATCGCCAGTTGTAGCCAACAGGGATATAAGTCCTAGAAGTGCCTTTGATTGCTATCGAAGCAATCTTGTTCAACATGAAACTGATGAGTAGCCCCCAAATTGGAGCAGTGGAAGAGGGGAGGGATAGCTCAATGGTTTGAGCATTGGCCTGGGTTGAGTTCAATCCTTGAGGGGGCCATTTAGGGATCTGGGGCAAAAATCTGGAGATTGATCCTGCTTTGAGCAGGGAGTTGGACTAGATGACCTCGTGAGGTCCCTTCCAATCCTGATATCATATAATCTTATGTTGGGAGAACTTGGACTGGTGTGCCTTTTTGGAAAAGTGGTGTGGAACTGCAGCCTGCTCATTCCTCCTGTTCCCACCACCCTGGAACATACTCCTAGTCAACTAAACCTGTGACTGATGGGGGGGCATTTTGAGAACTGATTGGTCTTTGAATTTAATTTAAGGGTTTTTAAAAATCTTTCTGCTCCATAAGTTTGAAAATGGCTTATGGGAAGCTTGCTCTCCTGTTTTTGTTTTTTTTTTTTGTTTTTTTTTTTGTTTTTTAAATCCTCACCACTATTTTCAGCCAATCTGAACTGATCTATTTGAAACCTGTTCATGACCTTAAGAAGAATTGGGGTAGAGAATTTTTTTCCCTGTGAACATTTTGGTAGGTGAGGGGAATTCTCAAAAGAGAGGGTTTCATTTTTGACTATCTTCCTCAGTTTAATAAAAATTTGTAGGTGGAGTGCACAGCACTCCCTACAGTTTCAGGTTGTCTAACACTTCCCATAATAAACCCTGTTTTTCAATTACTAAAAATTGCCCAACTCTTTCAGCCTGAAATTTCCCATGCTTGGGCTTTGAGATTTTTTTTGTGTTTTTTGTCAGAGCACAAGCAGTTCAAGCTTTTTTTTTGGGATCAGGGGTAGGGAGAAAGTAACTTTGGCAATGTGTGTAAAACAAAATCAGCAGGAACAGCTCCATAGGTTAGAGTAGGAATTAAAAAGTGACCTGTCGTGTAGAGAGAAGTTCTTTTGTTGTACCTGTGACTTTGACCATCTCACCATTTTCCCAAGCTCAGTGCAACTTACTCTACAGGTGTTCCTTAATTTGCAGAATGTTCTAAGTGCATAGGCTCTCAGTACCCCTTTGTTTAGGGGAAGATGCACTAGGCTTGAAGTCAATGAAACAGGGCCTCACTTATAGCCTTTTGTACTGCCTGGTGTTAACATTTCTGTATACTTCATAACCTTGTGGCTAAACTAGGCTACGTGTCCTTACCCAAGGGGCAAATATTCTTCACTCTACAGCTGGAGGCAACTGAAAAATTGCACAAGCTCATGATCCCATTACATACATACTTTCTCTCCCTCCCCCATCCATTATAAAGGATAGATAGTGGCTGAAGAAGGGTTGCTTGTGGTATGCCTATCATGTTGGAAGATGTGTAGAGAATCAGGGAGGAGATTGCGTGAAAAAAGATGGCTTTGTGTTTAAGCCCCTGGATTGGAAACTAGGCAGTTTTTCTGTGTCTGACATAGACTTCAAGCTGCTGCTGGACAAATCACTTAACCAGAGTTTTTGCAAGATTGGTAATTGTATGCTCCTCATTTTCTGGAGGCCCACTATGAAACACCTATAACCTGACTTCTCAAAAGTGCAGAATGCTCTCAAGTGAAGTTGGAGACAATGGGAGCTGAGGATGGTTGGTGTATCAAATGGGACTTAAAATAGTGGTCATACACAACTTTGCCTCTGTGCCTGTGTTAGTTCCTCAGCTATCTTATCTCCAGCTCTCAGATGTTGGGAAGTTCCATTCAGTTGTGTGGGAGGCTCTCTGACATTGTTGAAGAAGCCCATGAGGAAACGAATATTTGTTCCTGCAGTCAATAAAAGAGATATTGGATAGCTGCCTCAGGCCAGGTCTAAACTACAATTTTAGGTTGAATTTAGCAGAGTTACCTCGATTTAAGCCTTGACCTGTCCACACGATGAAGCCCCCACCTTTTTTTTTTTTTTTTTACTTAAAGGGCTCTTTAAATCGATTTCTTTACTCCACCTCCAAGGGGATTAGTGCTGAAATCGATCTTGCCGGATCGAATTTGAGGTAGTGGGGATGCAATTCGAAGGTATTTGCCTCTGGGAGCTATCCCAGAGTGCTCCCTTGTGACCACTCTGGACAGTGCTCTCAACTCAGATGCACTGGCCAGGTAGACCGGAAAAGGCTCGTGAACTTTTGAATCTCACTTCCTGTTTGACCAGTGTGGCAAGGTGCAGGTGAATGCAGATCTCATCAGCAGAAGTGACCATGATGAAGTCCCAGGATCGCAAAAGAGCTCCAGCATGGACCAAATGGGAGGTACGCGATCTGCTTGCCATATAGGAAGACAAATCCATGCCAGCTGAACTCCGTTCCAGTAAATGAAATGCCAAAATATTAGAAAGTCTCAAAGGGCATGAAGGACAGAGGCCATAACAGGGATGCACAGCAGTGCCACATGAAAATTAAGGAGCTGAGGCAAGCCTACCAAAAAAAACAGAGGCAAACGGCTGCTCCGGATCAGAGCCCCAAACATGCCGCTTCTTTGAGCTGCATGCCATGCTAGAGGGTGCAGCCACCACTACTCCAACCCTGTGCTTTGACTCTGTCAATGGAGAATCACGCAATACAGAAGCGGGTTTTGGGGACGAGGAAGATGATAGCTCAGAGCAAGGAAGCAGAGAAACCGGTTTTCCCCAACAGCCAAGATGCATTTCTCACCCTGGACTTGGAGCCAGTAACTGCTGAACCCACCCACCCAACGCCTGCTCCCGGACCCTGTAGGCGGAGAAGGGACCTCTGGTGAGTGTACCTTTTTGTAAATATTACACATGATTTAAAAGCAAGTGTGTTTAATTTACCCTGGCATTCATGGCCAGTACAGCTATTGGAAAAGTCATCTGTTAACGTATATGGGGATGAATCGGAAATCCTCCAGGGACATTCTCCACAAAACTCTTCTGGATGTACTCCCAAAGACTTTGCAAAAGGTTTCTGGGGAGGGCAGCCTAATTCCATCCGCCATGGTAGGACACTTTACCACACCAGGCCAGTAGCATATAGTCGGGAATCACTGCATAACCAAGCATGGCAGCGTATGGTTCCAGTGTTTGCTGGCATTCAAACATCTGTTCTTCGTCTCACTGTGTTCTCCTCAGGAGAGTGACATCATTCATGGTCACCTGGTTGAAATAGGGTGCTTTTATTAAGGGGACATTCAGAGGTGCCCGTTCCTGCTCAGCTGTTGGGCTGTGGCTGAATAGAAATGTTCCCCACTGTTAGCCACGGGGGGGTGGCGGTTTAAAGAGGTGAAGCGTGAGTGATCTCTCTCACTAAACCGGCAGACCCTCAATACAAGAGGCAAAATGTGACCTTGTAACGAAAGCACATGTGCTGTGTAATGTGAACAGCAAGGTTTAACGTGAAAAAGTGTATCCATTGTTCTCTAAAATGTCTTAACTACCACTCTCCCTTTTCCTCTACTAGCTACAAATGTTTGTCCTTCACAGAGGCTAGCAAAGATTAGAAGGCGAAAAAAACGCACTCGGGCTGAAATGTTCTCTGAGCTGCTCTCGTCCCCCATTGACAGAGCGCAGCAGAATGCGTGGAGGCAGACGATGTCAGAGTGCAGGAAAGCACAATATGCATATGAGGAGAGGTGGCGGGCTGAAGATGATAGGTGGCATCAGTTTGCTGACAGAAGGCAAGAATCAGTGCTCAGGCTGCTGGAAGATCAAACTCATATGCTCCAATGTATGGTTGAGCTGCAGGAAAGGCAGCAGGAGCACAGACAGCCGCTTCAGCCCCTGTGTAACCAACAGCCTTCCTCCCCAAGTTCCATAGCCTCCTCACCCAGATGCCCAAGAATGCGGTGGGGAGGGGAGGTGGCTTCCAGCTACCCAGCCACACCACCCCAGAGGATTGTCCAAGCAACAGAAGGCTGGTCTTAAAAACTTTTGAAACTTATTAAAGTTTTAAAGTGCAGTGTGGCCTTGTCTGTCCTTCCGTCCTTCCCTCTTCCCCTACCCAACCTGGTGCTTCCCTCATTCCCCGACCCCTCTTGGGCTACCTTGGCAGTTATCCCCCTATTTGTGTGATTAATTAATAAAGAACGCATGAAGGTGAAGCAACAATGACTTTACTGCCTCTGCAAGCGCTGATTGAAGTGGGGAGGGGAGGGTGGCTAGCTTACAGGGAAGTAGAGTGAACCAAGGGTAGGGGGATTCACCAAGGAGAAAGAAACAGAACTTTCATGCTGTAGCCTGCCCAGTCATGAAACTGGTTTTCAAAGCTTCTCTGATGTGCATGGTGCCCTCCTGTACTCTTAACAGCCCTGGTGTTTGGCTACACGTAATCAGCAGCCAGGTGATTTGTCTCAACCTCCCACTCTGCCACAAACCTCTCCCCCTTACTCTCTCAGATATTGTGGAGCACACAGCAAGCAGTAATAACAATGGGAATGTTGGTTTTGCTGAGATCTATCCGAGTTGGTAAACTGCGCCAGCACGCTTTTAAACGTCCAAATACACATTCTACCACTCTTCTGCACTTGGTTAGGCTATAGTTGAACAGCTCCTGACTACGGGCCAGGCTGCCTGGGTATGGCTTCATGAGCCATGGCATTAAGGGGTAGGCTCAGTCCCCAAGGATCACTATAGGCATTTCAACACCCCCAATGCTTATTTTGTGGCCTGGGAAGAAAGTCCCTTCCTGTAGCTTTTGAAACAGAGCAGAGTTCCTGACGACACGAATGTCATGTACCTTTCCCGGCCATCCCACGTTGATGTTGGTGAAATGTCTCTTGTGATCTACCAATGCTTGCAGCAGCACTGAAAAATACCCCTTTCGGTTTATGTACACACTGGCTTAGTGCTCCAGTGCCAAGATAAGGATATGGGTTCCATCTATCGCCCCACCAGTTAGGGAATCCTATTGCATCAAATCCATCCACTATGACCTGCACATATGCCAGAGTCACTACCCTTGATAGCAGCAGCTCTTTGATTGCGTTGACTGCTTGGATCACAGCAGCCCCCCACAGTAGATTTGCCTGCTCCAAACTGATACCTGACTGACTGGTAGCTGTCTGGCATTGCAAGCTTCCAGAGGGCTATTGCCACTCGCTTGTGAACTGTGAGGGCTGCTCTCATCTTGGTATTCTGGCGCTTCAGGGCAGGGGAAAGCAAGTCACAAACTTCCATGAACTTAAGCATGTGAAAGTTTCACAGCCACTGGGAATTATCCCAGACCCGCAACACTATGCGGTCCCACCAGTCTATACTTGTTTCCTGGGCCCAGAATCGGCATTCCGCAGCATGAACCTGCCCCAATAACACCATGATGTGCACATTGCTGGGGCCCGTACTTTGTGAGAAGTCTATGTCTATGTCCTCATCACACTCGTCACCGCGCTGCCATTGCCTCCTCACTTGTTTTTGCTTTGACAGGTTCTGGTTCTGCATATACTTGAGGATAACGTGCATGGTGTTTACAGTGCTCATAATTGCCGTGCTGATCTGAGCAGACTCCATGATCCCAGTGCGATGGCGTCTGGGCTGAAAAAAAGGCGCAAAATGATTGTCTGATGGAGGGAGGGGCAACTGATGACATGGCTTACAGGGAATTAAAGTCCACAAAGGGGGGTGGCTTTGCATCAAGAAGAAACACAAACAATGATCACACAGAATGGCCCCCTCAAGGATTGAACTCAAAACCCTGGGTTTAGCAGGCCCTTGAGTTCATGGAGGCAGGGAGCAAATGAATACAAAACAAATCAGGTCTATTTCTTGTTTTGATCATCTTCATCTATCTTTTACATCTTTAGGCTGGCAGTAGACAATTCAGTTTGACTGCCAGTCATCATAATCTCCTAGCTGCTCAGCAGAAGATGGTGTGTTACAACTGCTAGACACCATCATCTTCTGGCTGGGTGTCAGAAGACTGTAGTAGGACTACTAGCCAGGGTCATCTCCTGGGTGCTTGGCAGAAGATGGGAATGACCTGGCTGAGTCACTCCCGTATCTGCCCAGGTGCTCCTGACTGACCTCACTGAGGTCAGCTAAAAGAGTACCTAGGAGTACAATGATAATAGCTACTAATCATAACGTCCCATCTGCTGCTAAAAGGCCATGAGCTGCTGCTGTGTAGCAATGCAGTCCTCCGTCTGCCAGCACTCAGGAGACTTATGGTGACGGTCAGCTGTGCGGGCTCCATGCTTGCCGTGGTATGATGTCTGCATGGGTAACTCAGGAAAAAAGGTGTGAAACGATTGTCTGCCGTTGCTTTCACCGGAGGGGTGTGTGTGTGTGTGTGTGGAAGGGCTCATATGTACCCAGAATCACCCACAGCAGTTTTTGTCCCATTAGGGATTGGGATCTCAACCCAGAATTCCAATGGGCGGCAGAGACTGCAGGAACTGTGGGATAGCTACTCACAGTGCAATGCCCTGGAAGTTGACGCTAGCCTCGGTACTGTGGCTGCAGTCTGCCAACTTAATGCACTTAGAGCATTTTTTGTGGACACACACAATCGACTGTATAAAAACAATTTCTGAAAAACTGACTTCTATAAATTCAACCTAATTTCGTAGTATAGACATACTCTCAGTGGCTGAGCACCATTGTTCTTGTGCACTGAATGAGGGAAGGGTCCTAGGGAAAAATAGTATGTGACCATGTACTAGGATTACAGCATAAGAGAGGATGCTAGTAGGGAATTTGTTACTGAACTTGGGGATTTTGAATAAATGTGGCTATTGTTGTGCCAATAAACTATTTGTCCCTGCATTTACTCTGCCACTTTTTGTGTTGAGTAGAAACCAGGCTGCATCACATTTCTGAATCTACAGCAAGTAGGTTATCTCATCAGCCGGATATGTTCCAGTTTATTAAGACAAACGTTTAGTTTTAGGTCAATAAGGTCAAACTGCCCTAGTTGAAAATCAGTAAGACTTAATACTGCTGCTTAAAAACTGATGAAAGCTTTAACAATGGCTGTTCCAGATGGAGGCCTGCACCCTCTTATTGCCCTTCATTCTGCATGGACTTGGAAGCCAAAAGTCTAGCTTGAGTTCTCAACATCTCTTCCTGTAGCATACAGCACTTTTGTTCCTCTCTCCATGACCCATGTGCCACTAGCACCCTGGGTCAGCAGCCCTCTTCCTCATGTCCTGGCCGAGAGCAATCAGATTTCCTGCAGTACTTATAAGGACTGGGGGCCGTATGTGAGCAGATCAGGAGCATGTGGTGTGATATCATGCAGTTCAGATAACTTTCCTTTTTTTGTGATCAGCTGCAGAACTAATCTGAGGGAGGGGGAAAGACTATCTTCTAAACACAGACCCAGGAGTAATGGTGTCTGGAAAGGGCTCCAGGCTGGGGCTCCTGTTCAGCAACCTACATTGTTTATCACTACTATAATTAAAATGCGCTTCAGTGGGGGTAGGAGTTTTCCTGGGAAGGATTTGACATTCTGGTGTCTGTCTCCCTTGAACAGGGTCTCTCATGCAGTGTGACTGCAGAGTTGACGGAAGTGTCATTTCCACAGCAGCAGCTGGGAGTGCCTACATGGGCTTCACTTGAGTGCTTGCATGGCTGACGTCTGTCAGATCTTACAGTGCCAGGGCAGCCAGTTTGGGTTGGAGCTGGGACATTCCCAGGGCCAACACAAGTGGTGCAGTATTAATAGATACGGCAGTAAATCCAGCCCCACTAGTGTGAGGGACTCCTGGGGTTGAGAGCCTGTTGGGGAACAGGAGAAGGTATAAGCCAGCTCAGGTTTGAGTAGTGTGGCAAGAGATAGATAGCCTATGCCCAGCATAGCTAGCCCTTACAAAGCTCACCCTGCATCTGGGCACTACTGAAGGAAAGCTCCATATAGTCCCCACATACTAGTCAAGGAAAGCTACAGAGCCCCCACTTCTGCCACCAGTTTATTTACAAAAAAAAAAGTTACAGGCCACCGTGCCTTCCCCCTGAGCACTCAGACTTAAAAATTCCATATTTTCTTCCACACAGGAACAATCTCCCCCTTGCAGCACATTTGGAACAGGCTGCAGGAGAAAACAGGTGACAGGAGAAAGGGAAATACAGGCCACACACGGTGGGGTGGGAATAGCCTTGCTTCAGCATTAACCTTGCTTCTGTCTCATGAAAGAAACTGGGACGCACATGAACAAGAGCAGGGTACCCCATTTCCTTCTTTTTCAGGCTCTTTCCTCCCTCACAAGGAGGAGGGGGCACTGTATAGTGGAGTATATCGTTACTTAGCATTATTGGCAGATATACTCGCTGCAAAGAAAGTTAAGAAGAATCCTTACTCTGATCTCCGCAGCTGCTTGTACCTGCTTCCATCATAACAATCAAATGGGGAAGGCAGATGCACTGCTGCAGCAATGTGGAACATATGCTACAAAGGTGGTAGCGGGGAAAGCAGGGATGAGACTTTCTGTTGCCCCATCCCCTGTGTAGGTTCCCCAGAGATTCTTCTCTTCAGCTCTTGTCTCTCAACAGGGGAGTCACTCCATGTGCTTGTGCATCTCTAAAGATTTCCCCCTCTGGACCACTCAGGCCTCAGTCTGTGCTGCAGGGGCTATTTCAGTGCTGCACAGAATATCGTACAGAGAATGTCAAGTGTTGGAGCTGAAAACGGTGTCCTGGCTCTGGTGTATGTACAGCACCCTGCAACCTCGGTGCAGACACACACATGGATGGAGCAGGCAGAGCAGAGGAGGCAGGTTTTGCAGGAGAGTTCTTTTTGTCCTGTTAGTTGCTTTGATCACCTCAGTCTCTCTTCTTGGAAACAACTGCCATGGGAATGGCTCCAAGTGATACCCAGTAGGCTTGGGAATGCTGGTAGCTTGAGGGCCTGAGGTCCAGTCACTCCTTGAAGCCCTGGATACTACACAGAATCCTCTTCTGGTGGCCTGGAAGCGACACCCCCATCTTTTTCAAGTCCCTTAAAGAGATTGGGGGAGGGAGAAGAGAAAGATCAGCTGACTCACTGCTCTTGCTCCTTGTTGACGGGGGAAGGGAATGGCACACAGCTACCGTCCATTCTGTGGAAATCAAAGCCTGCAATCTGTTCCTAGGTCCAGGCACTTCTCCCTGCCTCTAGCTTAGAGCTGCTGCCCTCCAGTGCCCTCCCCTGTAGTCAATGGATGTTGAGAGCCCACTGCAGGGCTGCATGTCACTGCTGCCATCACATGCAGCAGCTTACTCTTCCTACCAGCTGCTGTCTTCTTAGCATGAGGATGTGGGATGTGGAGGGAGGAAGATGGACACCCATGGCACTGGACCTAAATGCTCACTGCTGTAAATAATCCACCTGATACAGTTATTGTCGTTCCCTCCCCCAAATAAACCAGCCTCTTCCTACATCCCACTCCTGTGGCTCCTGCCCCTCCTGTGGACAGATGCTTCCTTAAATTATGTACTTACTGTACTCCCCTAGTGCTATGCATGCTGGTCCCAACCTCTCCCATTTCCTGATATCTCCTTGCAAGCGTGAGGGCTGTGCCACCCATGCAGCCTGCTCTGACTCCTTCCTATTGAGCATCAACCACATGGGCTCCCTGCTGTCTAGGTGGCATGGATGAGCAGCACCTGTTTCAGGCTCCACATGGACAGAGCAGAGAAGACTTTGTCAGTTGGCAGAGCTTGCAGAGGACTCTGTCCTCAAAGGTAGGGGGAGCCCTGCTAGACTCAGCTCTGCTCCTGGATGTACCTTCCCCTCTGGCTCTGAGCAGAAGACATCCCCTTTCCTGGCAATAGAGACCCAGGCAGAGCTTTAGCATCTCCAGGCCAGACATGCTGTACCTGGAGCAGACTGACTGCCACTGAGAAGCTAAAGCTGGTAGAGCACAGAGTGGCTGGCCAGCTGACTGAGAGAGACACTGGAGAACATGTCCCTACAGAGCCTCACATTCTGCCTTCCCTGCCCAGCCAATTCAGAGTCTGATGCAAGCCCCTGCTCCTCCTTTCCAAAGCCTTACATGGGCTGGGAGCAGGCTCACTCAGGAGACTGCCTCTCAGTGCTCAAGAAGAGCAGCTGCCTGTGGCTGATGGCAGTCTGGGAGAACACATTATAACCCTTATATTTCAGACTCCAGGAAGGCAGAGCAGAGAAGACCACCAGCTGGCAGAGCCTATGAGGAAGGGGAGGGCTACAGTTATGGAACAAGCTCCAGGGGATTTGGATAAGTCGGTTTTATCACCTTCCGGGAAAGGGGAAAACTCCCCCTCTTTGTGACTCCAGGGAGCAGGAAGGGGATGCTATGATTCCCTTGGATAAATCTGTGTACCCATTTCTGGAGGTGTGCTCAGATACCACAGGGATGGCTGCATAAATTTAGTGTGGGTCTTGCCCCAAGCCCTCCTGGCCCGAAGGGGAGCCAGGTCTGCCCAGGAGGGCCACAATGGTTTCTGCTTACTCAGTAGTGAGCTCCAGGATGGATTCCATGGTGTCCAAGCCAGCAGTGCGGAAGTTGAGGATATACCGCTTCATGCGGATGGATTCCAGCCACTCTGGGATTGACTGATAAGGGATTCCGTCAGACCCACTGCAGCTGGGGAGCCGCAGCGTCACCCTGGGGACAAAAAGTTATCAAGGCAACTACCTTGAACTGAATGCCAGCACCTTAAAACTGGAATTTATCAAAAGAGCAAGAATACCCTCTGCTGGGGCCAGGCAGGTATGTCTGCTCCCTACACTCCCTGAACCCTAACTCACCAACAGTATCCAATGGTGACACCAAAGACACAGTACTTCCATGTCCTGCACACACAGCCTGGAGGCTCCTCTCCCCTATGCTGTCAGTGCCCCATCCTCTAGGGAAAGCACCAGTGCTGGAGACAGGAACCAACTGCATTCTCTCCCAGTTCTGTGGAACCTCCCAGCCCAGCACCACCTACCTGGGGTCGAAGTCTGCAACAGATCGGAGTAAATGGGGGCTGGAGATGAAGTGTTCTAGCTGGCCCTGGATCTCCTGGAAGCGGGGCCGTCGCATGCGATCGTACGACCAGCAGCCTTTCATGAGCTCGTAGAGGATGGATGGGCAGTCCACAGGGGGAGGGAGTCGGTACCCATCCTCTATGCTCTTCATCACCTACACACAGAAGGGCAGAGAGACTTGTGACCAGATTCTACTCATGGTAGAGACGCCACAGAGATTATCAAACAGGAGCCAGGATGCCTCCATAGGGAAGTCCATGCGATGGTCACAGAATTTTGTGGGGCCCTGTGCAATGAAAAGTAGATGGGGTCACTTCATAAACAGGTGTGTGGGAAAGTTACAGGACAGCCTAGCGAGGGATCAGGATGCTTGGAGGTGCCAGGGAGCACATTGATAGGTACAATGGGATTTAAAGTGACACTTGTCACTGTGCCCCCACCTCCATACACACATGTTCATCTTTCCAAATGTGAGATATGGGGGTCTATAGTCCTGTCCCAGGATTGGTGGGGAAAGGGTTAACAGTCTCTGAGGAAGAATCCAGCGGGATAACCTTGCTGAGCTGGGGGGTGGGGAATAGGGACAATGAGGTAAGATAATTATCCAGAATACTACAAAATGGTAGTCTGGGTAGGAGGAGACCGAGAGGGGTTTTCAGAGGGGAAGGGGGGAAAAGAGCTTTTCTCTGTACTCATGGTGGCCTAAGTCAGAGTAAGCCATCCTTTATCTTCATATAGCATTATAGCTGACGAAGTCCTTGCTTAACCAACTCTGTTGGGTTCAGCTTTCCATGTGGGATGGGGGAAATACAGGTGTGACACTCCCGAGGGCTGGGTCTTTGTTTCCTCACCCCACTAACATGAATAAGAGCAGGGTAACAAGAGTTTATTCCCCTGTGATATGGCAGGGGTTAGCATACACTGGTGGCAGTGGCTACTCCTAGAGGGGCTGGGGTGCCACAGCAGGGATTGCAGACAATGGGTTCCCCAAAGTAGGTGGTTCTATGTGCCTTGTCCATTCCATTCAGCCTAGGCCCAGCCCTGTCTGCTCAGCATATGACCTCCACGCCAACACCACAGCCTCTCCGTCCCTGTTACCTCCTGATTGGTCATGTCTCCGTAGGGCTTGTCCCCAAAGGACAGCACCTCCCACATGACAATGCCGTAACTCCAGACGTCGCTGGCTGAAGTGAAGATCCGATGAGCAATGGCTTCAGGTGCTGTCCAGCGGATGGGGATCTTCCCGCCCTGCAGGGAGGGGCCATAGCACAGCTAGCGGTTACCATCTGGTCAGATTTCAGCACTGTTCACTGCCGGAGGATCCCAAAGTGCAGTGCAAACCACATATAACAATGTGCTCACTTCATCCACACATGCAGCCATCTCTGGGCTAAATAAAGCAACTTTTTAACAGTGAGTGACACAGTTTTGGGGAAAAAATGAAGGGGACTCCTTTATCCAAATGACTCCATAGGGGGAATGCTAGGGAGGCATCATAGAACCATCCAGGTTGGAATTTAGTCAGGACACCATGGTTAATCCCCAAAGTTTATATAAAGTGACACAGGCTCTTAACTGACTGCAAATGGACTTTGGTTTTACGCCTCACCTAAAAGACAGACCCTCCAGCACAGTGCTGGCCAGCACCACACTGAGGCCCATACTTACTCCAGAGGGAAGAGCACCGCCTTCTGAGTCACCCACACCCCTCCTAGCAGGTTTCCCATCCAAATCTTCACCTGGCCTGGTCTCCCTTAGTATGAAATCCAGAAGGCTCTCTACCCACAATCTACAATAACTCCATTTAGCACCTTTAAGACCGTGAGGGGCCCTAGCCTTCACACAGGTTGTTGCCATGTCACCTTAGTTTCGTACGTCCCCTCCACATCGTTTTCCAATATCCGGGACAGGCCAAAGTCAGACACTTTGCACTGCAGGCTGTGAGTTACCAGGATGTTGCGGGCAGCCAGGTCCCGGTGCACATAGTTGCGGTCTGAAAGGTAGGTCATGCCTGAGGCAATGCCCTGCAGCATAACCACCAGCTGTACAGAGCTGAACTTCTCCTCGTTTTCCTACAGGGTGACGGGGAAAGAAACAGTTCCATCAGGTCACTGGAGTCTGCAGATTCTTGGCTAGCGGGCTTACCAGCTCGCAAGGGGACTAGTGAACATCACAAGTGAGAGGATCAGAAGAGAGGAAGGAGAGCTCTCTGGAATCATAACCAGGGATCTGCAGTTCATTCCCCAGCAGTTCATCCCCCTGGACAATAAACAATCTGAATGGGATCCAGCCTCAGCTGCTGCAGCTGTGGGTGCAATTCCCAGCGAACAGAGCTCTCTGTGAGTGGAAGTGGCCAAGACGGCCTAGTACCCCTGCCCCTCAGCACCTGCAATGGCTGGCAAGTGCCCACAGCATACAAACACATTACAAACTCTGGTCCCTCACCCGGAGGAACGTGTCCAGGGCACCATTCTCCATATACTCAGTGATGATCATCATCGGCTTCCCTGGGGAAAAAGGAAAAGAAAGCATCACCCACACTGCACCCCTCTCTGCTACAGGATCCACTGTGAGCCACCCAACTCCCTTATCTACAAAGCAGCATGACTCCTCACCTCCTGTTCACCCTGCAGTGCCCTTCATCCCACACCCCTAACTTGGAGCCCAGCCTCAGCCAGCTCCCTGCCTTCCCCCCCTCACACCTCCAGAGAGTGAATTCATACCTTTCCTCTCCTCATCTCCTGTGGGATGTGTCTCCTGTGTCTCCTTCTCCTCACCCCCCACCATCCTTAAGGGGGCTCTCGTGTTCGTGTCCCCCAACTCTCAAAGAGCTACATCTCTCCCTGCCACAGGCTAATAGGATGACAGTCTTCCTCTCCTCCCTACAGAGGCTAGTGGGCAGCACCCTCTTCTCCTCTGGCTCTCACAGAAATATGGCCATTCTACCCCGACCTTGGACTCACACAGTGGTGCCCATCACTGCCCATCCCACATGGGATCTTACGCTTGGTGACGACCCCCTCCAGGTGCACGATGTTGTGGTGATTGAACTGGCCCATGATTGTTGCCTCACGCAGAAAATTCCACCACTGAGAGTCCGAATATGTTGACTTCAGGGTCTTGATAGCAACCACAATACGCTCTTTCCCTGGCAGGCGCAGGGTGCCACGATAGACCTCCCCAAACTCCCCTATGGTATTGTCAGAGACAGGAGGTTACTGGGGAACACAGGAATAGGGGTGGCAGACAAGGGGAAGTGTGAGGGGGAACCCAGGAATGAGGGCATGGAGATAGCCCCAATGAGACTCACCCTCCCCAATAACATTCTCCATGGTGATATAGGCCACATCTAGTTCCTTGGTGAACTCCAAGACCCCCCTGCTCGGGTCCTCATAGGGCTGTAGGTCCACATAGGGCTTCAACCAGACCTTCTCCTCTATGGCAAAGAGAAACAGAGAGAAATAAACACCCTGTCACCAAGAGTCCTGGGACTCTCTTGAGAGACAGGATGCTCTTGCTTCCCAACCACAGCATTGGGCGAAACAGCTGGCAATCGTATGTGGAGAACCAGCACCATTAAGGGAAGAGAGAAACTAATGTAGAAAGTCAGTGCTGACAGCCAAGCAAGCTCATCCAGAGCCAGGGCCCTCCAGTCTCTCTCATTAAGAATCTCTGACCCACCCCAGATCTCCCCCTGGACTCGCTGCCCTCTCTCTCAGCAGAGCTCCCCTCCCCTCCCTGGCTTTGGATCTCACCTCCGTCGAAGGCTGAGATGTCATAGTCTGGTCGTGCTTGGTGACAACAGGCTTTCCTGGAAGACAGACAGTCATCATCAAACCTGAATGACTAACCAAGCAAGAGTCAGGGCCGACTCCAGCATTTTTGCTGCCTCAAGCGGTGGAAGAAAAGAAAAAAGCCATGATCGACGGCATTTCGGCAGCCACTCTACCATGCCACTTCATTCTTTGGCAGCAATTTGGCAGCAGGTCATTCCCTCCGAGAGGAACTGGGGGACCTGCCACCAAATTGCCACTGAAGAGCTGGACGTGCTGCCCCTTTCCCTTGGTTACCGCTGGTGCCTGGAGCTGGACCTGGCAACAGGACACTGAGGCAAAGACAAGAGCAGATGTCTGAGTCCTTTCCCCAGCTGGTCAGGATTAGGACTCCATGCACTCTGCAGTAGTGTGAATCCAAGTGCTGCACCCACTTCCCTGTGTTCCAATGCCGAAGGTGGGAAACACTGCAGCAGCCTCATTTACAATTAAAACTGAAGTTTTAACTCACTACACATGGGAATGAACAATACCATTGCACAGGGCCCAGGGAAGTTACTTAGAGATTAAAATCCATTAATTTACATTGTCCTCATACTTTTAGTTTTCAGTGTGCCACAGGTCCTTCTAGTGACAACACATAATGGCATCATAGAGAAGCTGGAGAATTTAGTAGCGGAACTGGCCTGGGGACAGCTGAGGGAGGTGGCATATGGGAGGTTGAGATCATGGATATGCATATCAGCTGTATGTTTCTGCTGAAGTGATCAGTAGTGAAATAAGTTACCCATGCTATGTAAATTATTGCACAAAAACAACAAATTGTCGCAGCTAGTACTCCCTTAGTAGAAACAGAGCAATTCACATCTCTCAGAGCCATTGTTCTTCGAGTGCTTGCTCGTATCGATTCCAATTAGGTGTGCATGTGCCGTGTGCACAGCCGTTGGAAAGTTTTCCCCTAGCAACACCCGTCGGGTCAGATGTGGAGCCCCTGGAGTGGCGCCTTCATGTTGCTCAATATATATTCCAGCCGACCCGGCACCTCCCCAGTTCCTTCTTATTGCCCGTGACAATTGTTGGAACTGTGGAGTCCTGCTCTGCTTGCTCTCCACGTTTCCCTAGCTCTCTAGATAGTTGTTGTTAGTTTGGTTTATAGTTCTTATTTTTGGTTTTTAGTTCGTGTTAGCCAGATTAGGGAGTTTTCCCCTCCATACCGACCCTTCTTCTTGGGATCTATGCCCAGTATCCAGGATTCAGGCTCTGTCAGTCCTGGTCTAAGCCCATGCCAATGGGCAACCCCCATGACTCTTGTCTGAAGTGTCTGGGGGAGGCTCATCAAGCCAAAAATTGCAGGATCTGCAAAGGGTTTCGTTCTCGGACTAAAAAGGAGAGTAACTTTTGCTTAAAGCAGCAAGACAGCTCTTAGTCCTCAGCCTCCTTCGGTGTGGCGCCCCACCGGCAGTAGTGGAGGTGGCAGTAGTGGAGTTGGATTCTGACTGAGACCCGCAGCACCAATGCTTCCCAGCACCACAACTGGTGACATCAGCTCAGCACTGCTCCCACTCCCCTGATCAGAAGCGGCACTGGAAGCTAGAAAAGGGTGGCTTTCCTACATCAAGGCCAGCTTCCCTGGAGCCAACCACTGGGGTGTGTCCCAGAGGGGAGCTCCCAGGAGCAAAGGCCATATTCCCAGCACCGTTGACTCCGGCCCTGCGGAGGGATCCATTGAGTCCACTGCCACTGGACTCCCCAACCCGCAGTGTGGTAGAAGTTCAGCTACCTTCTACCCCTGGACACCTTTGCGGCGGCGAGGGACCTCATTGCTATGATGGCATTGGGGTCCCCTCAGCTCCACACCAACACCACAGTGCCTCTGCAGTCGGCACATCTCGGAGCAAGTTGGCATTGATTCACCAATCAACACTGGTGGTCGAGCTACAGCACTGTTCCGCTCCTGGCGCCACTCAGAGTCCTGGCACTGCTCTCCATCAGGGTGACAGTCATAGAATCATAGAATATCAGGGTTGGAAGGGAACTCAGGAGGTCATCTAGTCCAACCTCCTGCTCAAAGCAGGACCAATTCCCAACTAAATCATCTCCCAGCCAGAGCTTTGTCAAGCCTGATTTTTAAAACCTCTAAGGAAGGAGATTCCACCACTTCCTTAGGTGACCCATTCCAGTGCTTCACCACCCTCCTAGTGAAAAAGTTTTTCCTAATATCCAACCTAAACCTCCCCCACTGCAACTTGAGACCATTACTCCTTGTTCTGTCATCTG
>NC_133769.1:151465089-151484332 GCF_003597395.2 Chelonoidis abingdonii | reverse complement strand
AGGTCCTTTTCCGCAGAACTGCTTCCTAGCCATTCAGTCCCTAATCTGTAACAGTGAATGGGATTCTTCTGTCCTAAGTGCAGGACTCTGTACTTGTCCTTGCTGAACCTCATCAGATTTCTTTTGGCCCAATCCTCTAATTTGTCTAGGTCCCTTTGTATCCTATCCCTGCCCTCCAGCATATCTACCACTCCTCTCAGTTTAGTGTCATCTGCAAACTTGCGGAGAGTGCAGTCCACGTCATACTCCAGATCATTAATGAAGATATTGAACAAAACCAGCCCCAGGACCGACCCTTGGGGCACTCCGCTTGATACCGGCTGCCAACTAGACATGGAGCCATTGATCACTACCTGTTGAGCCCGACAATCTAGCCAGCTTTCTATCCACCTTCTAGTCCATTCATCCAGCCCATACTTTTTTAACTTGCCAGCAAGAATACTGTGGGAGACTTTATCAAAGGATTTAGCTTTGCTAAAGGTAAGGAACAACACATCCACTGCTTTCCCCTCATCCATAGAGGGAGTTCTCATCATAGAAGGCAATTAGGTTAGTCAGGCATGGCTTGCCCTTGGTGAATCCATGCTGACTGTTCCTGATCACTTTCCTCTCTTCTAAGTTCTTCAGAACTGATTGCTTCAGGACCTGCTCCATGATTTTTCCAGGGACTGAGGTGAGGCTGACTGGCCTGTAGTTCCCCGGATCCTCCTTCTCTCCTTTTTTAAAGATAAGCACTACATTAGCCTTTTTCCAGTCATCCGGGACCTCCCATTCGCCATGAGTTTTCAAAGATAATGGCCAATGGCTCTACAATCACATCCACCAACTCCTTTAGCACCCTCGGATGCAGCGTACCTGGCCCCATGGATTTGTGCTCATCCAACTTTTCTAAATAGTCCTGAACCACTTATTTCTCCACAAAGGGCTGGTCACCTCCTCCCCATGCTGTGCTGCCCAGTGCAGCAGTCTGGGAGCTGACCTTGTTCGTGAAGACAGAGGCAAAAAAGCATTGAGTACATTAGCTTTTTCCACATCCTCTGTCACTAAGCTGCCTCCCTCATTCAGTAAGGGGCCCACACTTTCCTTGACCATCTTCTTGTTGCTAACATACCTGAAGAAACCCTTGTTACTTTTAACATCTCTTGCTAGCTGCAACTCCAAGTGTGATTTAGCCTTCCTGATTTCACTCCTGCATGCCTGAGCAATATTTTTATACTCCTCCCTGGTCATTTGTCCAATCTTCCACTTCTTGTAGGTTTCTTTTTTGTGTTTAAGATCAGCAAGGATTTCACAGTTTAAGTCCAAGCCTGGTCACCTGCCATATTTACTATTCTTTCTAACAATCGGGATGGTTTTTTTCTGAACCTCAATAAGGATTCTTTAAATACAGCAGTCTTCCTGGACTCCTTTCCCCTCATGTTATCTCTCAGGGGGATCCTGCCCTCAGTGTCCTAGGGAGTCACATACGTCTGCTTTTCTGAAAGTCCAGGGTCCGTATTCTTGCTGCTCTCCTTTCTCTTCCATGTGTAGGCATCCTGGAACTCAAACCATCTCAATGTCACTGCCTCCCAGGTTCGCCATCCACTCTGCTTCCCCTACTAATTTTCGCAAGTTGTGAGCAGGATCAAAGAACAGCTTCTGCCTCATTTTCCTCCAGCACTTCACCAGGAAATTGTCCCCTATATTTTTACCAAAACTTCCTGATTGATCCTGTGCAACCAAATTGTAAATTGCTCTCCAGCAGATACAAGGTGATTAAAGTCTCCCATGAGAACCAGGGCCTGCGATCTAGCACACTTCTGTTATTGCCTGGAAGAAAAGCCCTCGTCCACCTGCGTCCCTGTGTGGGTGTCTATAAGGCAAGACCTCCCATCATGACATCAACCCTTGTTGCTCACAACTTCTAAACTTAATCCAGAGACATCTCAGGTTTTCTGCAGTTTCATACAGAGCTCTGACCAGTCATCTGCTCACTTACGTCACACTACGGGATTATCCGATTTTACATAAACCGTTTATAAACACAGATTTGTATAAAGTCGAGTGCACACAGCCACGCACTAAGCACAGTTAATTCGGCGATGTGCGTCATGTCCGGGCTAAGCGTTGATTTCCAGAGCGTTGCACTGTGGGTAGCTATTCCATAGCTATCATAGTTCCCGCAGTCTCTCCCGCCCCTTAGAATTCTGGTGTTGAGAGCCCAGTGGCTGCGATGGGGCAAAAATCATGTTCGCGGGTGGTTCTGTGGTAAATGTCGTCAGTCATTCCTTCCTCTGGGAAAGCAACGGCAAACAATCATTTCGCTCCCTTTTTCCCCTGATTGCCCTGGCAGATGCCATAGCAAACGGCAACCCATGGAGCCCCGTTCAGGGCCTTTTTTTTTTTTTTTTTTAAAAACCATGTCACCGTATGTGTACTGGATGCCGCGGACAGAGGCAATACTCCAGTGCTACACAGCAGCATTCATTTGAGAAGCTGGGCGGAGGTGGAGCAGAGGTGAGCTGGGGCTGGGGGGCAGGGCGGGGAGCTGGAGCACCCACGGGGTCGACGCCTAAGGCGCCACTTTTGGATAATGCGATCAGGGGGATCGGCCGCTCCCCTGCCCCTTCTCCCACCCCAGCTATGCGCCTGGGTCACTTCAACTTACCGGCTGATAAATTTAGAAGCCCATGCAGGACAACCAGTTCTAAAAGGGCTTCTAAATTTACCAACCGGTTCCCATGAACTGGTGCGAACCAGCTCCAGCTCACCACTGAGTTTATCCTGTATAAGCTTTATACAGGGTAAAATGGATTTACTTAGGGTTTGGACCCCAATGGGAGCTGGGTCTCTGAGTGTTGGAGACAGGAACACTTCTTCAGCTATTTTCAGTTAAGCCTGATGCTGTTGCGAGATGTTGTTCTGACCTGGGTCGGGGTTTGTAGCAGGCTAGTGTGTCTGACTCAAACCAGGCAGAGTTCTGAACTCCCAAGCTGCCAGGGAAAATGGGCGTAGAGGTAGTCCCAGTACATCAGTTGGCAGTTCCCAAGGGGTTTTCTGTGATCCAACCTGTAACACATCGCCCTGGTCCTTGTGCTCCGACTATCGCTCTTGGGATCAGACACAAGTTCGAGGATTTCAGACCATGGCCAGTCGGACCGTGGCCACCTTAATGTGGGGGCGGAGTCATAGGAGGGATATGGAGAGGGACCCACCCAGTGAACATTCTGGACTCTGTGGGCATACCACCAAGCACAGGGTGCACCGTCTGGGGCTTCCCGATCAGCCCCCTTCGAGCCACGGGTACCGGAAGCTGCTTCCAGTCGGCCTGCTACAGGAGGTATGGAAGAGGCGGTGTGCACTCTTCCCACTTTGGGACCCCTTCTGACTCCGATCCCTGAGCTGGGCCCTGAGGTTGCTGATACAGGACAGCAGGCCCCCACACAGCAGGGGGGTCAAGATGACCCTCTTCCCCCCATAGCCTCCTCTTCCTCCTCCGATTAGGCTGTGGCAGGCACCTCTATCTCCGGGCCACCTCCGATCGATATCCGTACCCACCAGGACCTCCTGCACAGGGTTGCATGCAATATGAACCTGCAGGCTGAGGAGGTGGTGTAATTGGAGGATTCTGTGGTGGACATTTTGGCCCCAGAAGGCCTGTCAAGGGTGGCCCTGCCTCTCATCAGGACTATCCAGACTAATGCCAAAACCATCTGGCAGACCCCGGCCTCCATTCCCTCTATGACCAAGGGAGTGGAGTGCAAGTACTTTGTCCCCTCGAAGGGGTATGACTACTTGTTCACGCCCCCCATAGCCCTGCTCGCTCATGGTTGCGGCTGTGAACGAGAAGGAGTGACACGGTCAGCCACCCCTGCACCCAAGTCGAAGGAAGCTAAGCGTCTTGACTTGTTTGGACACAGTCTACTCTACGGGGAGGCTTCAGGTCCAGATTGCCAGTCAGCAGGTGCTCCTGAGCCATTACAATTTTAACTCCTGGAACTCCATGCTGAAGTTCAAGGAGCTTGTGCCTCCTGAGTCCAGAGAGGAATTTGGGGTCCTGGTTGACAAGGGCAAACAGTGGCACGGACCTCTTTGCAGGCCTCACTGGACGCTGCAGACTCGTCTGTGTGTACGTTGTCCTCTGGGATTGGTCATGTCTCTCGGAGGTTCAGCAGATGCTGCATGACCTCCCCTTTGATGGGGAGGGTCTGTTCACAGAACAGATCGACTCTAGGCTGCTCAGCCTTAAAGACTCAAGGATGACCATGAAGTCCCTGGGTATACACACCCCGGCAACCCAGCGGAAACACTTCAAGCCTCAGCAGCCACAGCAGCACTCCTATCATCCTCAGCTGAGGCAGGATTTTACAGATGGTGGGGGCATAATGGCAGGAGGAAACTCCCTATCCCATGGACCACTGGGTCCTTCACACAGTGGAAGTGGGATACTCTCTCTAATTTTGTTCCTTCCCGCCCTCCCACCCTCCTTCCCCATCTCTCTTCAGGGACCCTTCTCACGAGCAACTCCTTATTCAGGAGGTTCAGGTGCTCCTCGCCATGGAGGCGATTGAGGAGTTCCAAGGGAACTAAGAAGCAGGGGGGTTTACTCCTGATATTTCCTAATCGACAAGGTCAAAGGGGGCCTCCGGCCCATTCTGGACCTGCATGGGCTCAACAAATTCATGGTAAAATTGAAGTTCCGCATGGTTTCCTTGGGCACCATTATACCTTCCCTGGATCCTGGAGACTGGTACACTCCCCTTGACATGAAGGACGCATACTTTCATGTTTCGATCTACCCACCTCACAGACGTTTTCTCTGCTTTGTGGTCAACCGTGAACACTACCAGTTCACGGCCCTTCCCTTTGGCCTTTCCACGGCCCCCCCCGGGTGTTTACCACATGTATGTCAGTTATGGCTGCCTTCCTCCATCGACAGCGGGTGCAAGTATATCCTTACCTTGACGACTGGCTGAACCGGTGCCGCACCAGAGAACAGGTGCAGTCCCACCTCCGCCTGGTCAGGGATACATTTCTTCAGGTGGGTCTCCTCCTCGACATAGCAAAATCGACCCTGGAACCGACTCAGAGAATAGAGTTCATCGGAGTGGTTCTGGACTCCGTTCAGGTGCGATCCTTCCTGCTGGACTCTCATTTCCAAGCTCTCGCAGGCCTCATTTGAAGTCTTCAGAGCTTCCTGACCTCAATGGCAAGAAGCTATCTGAGTCTTCCTGGCCACATGGCTTTGTGTACATATGTGACCTGGCATGCCAGGCTCTGGCCCTGGCCGCTGCAGGCCTGGCTTGCTTTGGTCTATCGCCCAAGGTGTGACAGCCTGAACTTGGTGGTCATTGTTCCAGAGTGGGTCCTCGCCTCTCTCCGCTGGTGGCTAGAGTCCTGGGTGGTGTGCGAAGGGGTCCCCTTTCACAGTCCATAGCCTTCCTTGTCCCTGGTCACAAATGTATCAGCCTTGGGATGGGGTGCTCATCTTGGAAACCTTTAGACTCAGGGCCTGTGGTCCCTGTCCACACTCTCCCTCCATATCAAAGTCTGGGAGCTGATGGCAGTGCATCTTGCTTGTCAGGCCTTCCAGGAGCACCTGCGGGGTTGTTGTGTGGCAGTTCTCATGGACAACACCACAGCCACGTTCTACATCAACAAGCGAGGAGGGGCCCATTCCTCCCCTTTCTGCCAGGAAGCCATTCGACTGTGGGAGTTCTGTATAGCCCACTCCATTCACCTGGTGTCGCCCTTCCGTCCTGGGATCTAGAACACGCTGGCGAACTGCCTCAGCAGGTCCTTCCAGTCACACTAGTGGTCTCTGCAGCTGGATGTCATCCACTCCATCTTCCAAAGCTGGGGGTTTCCCCAGGTTGATCTGTTCACTTCCCGCAGCAACCAGAAGTGCCTAGTGTTCTGCTCCTTCCAGTATCGCTGCCCAGGCTCCCTCACAGATGCGTTCCTGCTTCCCTGGATGGGTCGCCTGTTTTACGCCTTCCCTCTATTTCCCTTTGTGCACAAGGTCCTGCTCAAGATCCGCAGAGATGGGGCAAGGGTGATTCTGGTGGCTCTGGCATGGCCCAGGCAGCACTGGTACACCATGCTGTTAGAACTGTCCATGGACATTCCTGTTGCCTCTGTCATCCCAACCTGCGGTCTCTCCACCTCACAGCATGGATGCTGCGTAGCTAAACCCTATGGACCTTCTGTTTTCGGACTCTGTATGACAAGTACTACAGGGCAGCAGGAAGCCTTCCATTTGAGCCACGTACCTGGTGAAGTGGAAGCAGTTTTCACGCTGGTGCGGGCAGCACCGCACCCCCCCCCCCCCCCCAGGCACCGGTGCCCCTCATTTTGGAGTACCTTCTGCACTTGAAACAGCAAGGCCTGGCGGCATCCTCTGTGAAGGTTCACCTTGCAGCCATCTTGCCAATCCTAAGGTTGCTCACTTTCTCAGTGGCTTGGACCATCTCTACCCACAAATCTGGCAGCCTGTCCCCATGTGGGACCTTAACCTGGTCCTTCTGAGGCTCATGGGGCCTCCGTTTAAGCCTCTGGACACATGCTTCCTCTTGTATGTCTCCTGGAAGATAGCTTACCCTGTTGCCATCACATTGGCGAGCTGCGTCTCCAAGCTAAAGGCCCTTACTTCAGAACCACTTTACACAGTCTTCCATAAGGAAGCTCAGACCTTACCCGGCCTTTCTTCCCAAGGTGGTGTCGGCCTTCCACACTAGCCAGCACATTTTCTTGCTTGTTTTTTACCCTAAACCTCATGCTGGTCCCTGGGAGCAGTGGCTGCATTCCCTCGATGTCTGCAGGGCTCTGGCCTTCTACACTGAGCACACTAAGGGCTTGGCTACACTCGAAACTTCAAAGTGCTGCCGTGGGAGCGCTGCTGCAGGAGCGCTTTGAAGTGTGAATGTGGTCGCAGCACCAGCGCTGGGAGAGGACTCTCCCAGTGCTGCACGTACTCCACCTCCCTGTGGGGATTAGCTTGCAGTGCTGGGAGCTGCACTCCCAACACTGTGGCACTGTTTACACTGGTGCTTTACAGCACTGTATCTTGCAGTGCTCAGGAGGGTGTTTTTTTCACACCCCCGAGCGATAAAGTTGCAGCACTGTAAAGCGCCAGTGTAGCCAAGGCCTAAGCCATTCAGGAAATCGACCCAGCTTTTCGTTGTGGTGGCAGACCAGATGAAGGGTCCCCCGGTCTCCTCTAAGAGGATCTCCTCTTGGATCATGTCCTGCATCCATGCTTGCTATGAGCTGGCCAGTGTACCGACCCCAGCTCTCACCACTCACTCCCCAGCTCTTCTCGCTCACTCCACTAGGGCCCAGGCCTCATTGGCGGCATTCTTGGCCCAGGTACCGATTCAAGAAATTTGCAGGGCAGCGACTTGGTCCTTGGTGCATACTTTTGCCTCTCACTATGCCATCATCCAGCATGCCAGGGACGATGCAGCTTTTGGTAAAGCAGTACTTCAGTCCACATTGCTTCACTCCAACCCCACCACCTAGGTAAGGCTTGGAAGTCACCTTATTGGAATCAATATGAGCAAGCATTCGAAAAAGAAAAATGGTTACTCACCTTTATAACTGTTCTTCGAGATGTGTTGCTCATATCCATTCCAAACCCGCCTCCCTCTGTCATAGTAGCTGGCAAGAAGGAACTGGGGAGGCACTGGGTCAGCTTGGGTATATATTGAGTGCCCTGAAGGAGCCACTACAGGGGACTCCACAGCCTACCTGATAGGTGCTCCAAGGGGAAACTTTCCAACAGCTGTGCATGCAGTGCATGCAAACCCTAATTGGAATGGATATGAGCAACACATCTCGAAGAACTACAGTTACAAAGGTGAGTAACCATTTTTCAGGCTTCTGCAGATCCAGATGCTGCACCACTTACATTTGGTTCACATTCTCAAGATTTTCTTTGCAACCAGGAGAGGTAGACCCATAATTAATAGGTGGTGGCGTTTCTGCAATTTCTGCAGCTCAGAATACGTAGGCCCTTGTGAAAATGCACAGGACTGCTGGCCTCAAACAGCTCTGCTGTTTGTGCCTCAGTCCTGACCCCCTGCTCTTCTAGTTTAGACTATGAAGTTTACAATCTTCAGTGGCTAAAATGTCGCAGACTTAATCAGCTCCTGCTTCCTTCCTCCTGAAAGAACTCTCCTTCACATCCAAACAAAAGCAGACATCATCAGCTTTCTGTGGTGGGGGGGCAGGGCCAGGGTTAGAATTTGGAGTCCCCCACCCCGAACCTGTTTTGTCCCTCTGAACTGCATAAAATGGCATCCTGACAAAGACATAATGCCATCACAGTGCCGGATCACACAGGGGCAATGTCCAAGAGGAAACAGGACAGTGGGAAGCCACTGCTCCTTTCTCGGTTGTCAGCAGTGAGTGACAACCCCACAGACCAATCATGCAAATCTCATGCCAGCCCTGCAAGTCACCTTGTACAGCATGAGCACATTGTCAATGCAAACGGCCAAGTCCCTCAGTACACCGTCAAACCCCAGCTGTCTCCTTCCATCTGGCCATGGCCTCCCATCTCCCCTTCTATCTCTAACCAGTCACCCCAACTTCTATGTGTTCTGCTCCCCAATGAACAGTCAAGCCCCACCACCACACTGCCTGGCTTCTCTCTCCACAGCTTCTTCCTCACCATACCACCCGCCCCTTCCTACCCTGCCACCCTTTTCATCCAAGAAGGGGCTGAGTTTACCTTTGTGTGAAGATGAAGATTCCCACAACCAGTCCAATAAAGAGTAGGATTCCAAAGACAATGGAGACAAGCACCCCGCCAGATGGAGCCCCTGTCTCTGCAAGACAGAACGACAGTCACATGCTTTCCCCACAGAAAAGCAAAAGACCAGCACTCCCCTCCCCAGGCTGTGGTGACTGAGATTGTAACAGCCAGCCTGTCTAGCAGATAGTGCTGAACGAGCAATGGCTATCTGCTCTCCCTAGTGCTGGGCAATAGCATAGAACTACAAGTGGCTGGAAATACCACTAGTGTCATGTGAAGGAACATGGGAATGGGAGCAGGGAAGGAATAGCGCTGACACATCCTGGGGTGTGGCCATCAGCCAGACTTGACTCCCAGTGTATAATTATTACACATGTACATAGTGCATAGCCACATGGCACTCTGAGTGTAAAAACCAGCAGGTTTGGGCCAAATATCATTATTATTGTTATTTCACATGGTGGATGAACTAAAATTCACCTTCAAATGGATGTCTGGATGAATTCCAGTTAAGATCCTGATATTCAGCTCCAACTGAATTATTTTTCCAAACACTTTCAGATACCAAATATTTCCACTCCCTCCTTCTCACCTGTTTGCACCTACTCACTTTGTATTAGACCCTTTGTTCTGCTCAGGAATGAAGTCAGGGAGCCTGGCACACAGTCTCCAAGGGAGTCTAACTTGCCTTATTCCCCACTCATGCAATCTGTCCTGGAAAATGGACATTTTCCTCCACCTTCTGCATACATTCATCAAACTCTGAGCTTGGTCCTGAAGCCAATTAGTTCATTGGCAGCTGTTGGGTATGGAGCACTTTTGAAAATCCAACAGATGACTAATTATGGACTTGGGAGCCTAACTGTAGGCTCCTGTTTTTAAAATATTGTTCCCAGTTTCTGTCTTACAATGGGGTTTGTGTCCTGTTTATTTGAATAAAGCAAATTCTCTTCTCCGTTCAGATTCTTGAGGCCGAACAATTCTAGTCCATAACAGTCCCCGCATGTTTATCACAACAAGGGCTAAGTGACTAGGGCCTGGTCTACACTACGCATTTAAATCGATTTAAAGAGCGTTAAATCGATTTAACGCTGTACCCGTCCACACTACAACGCCCTTTATATCGATATAAAGGGCTCTTTAAATCGATTTCTGTACTCCACCCGCCGAGATTGGTAGCTTTAATCGTCGTACATATCGGATTACGGTTAGTGGGATCGGATAATCGACGTTATTGGCCTCCGGGGCTCCCACAGTTGCACACTGCGATCTAGGACAAGCAATAATGACTCGGATGCGGTCAGTTAACGGAACGCCCCGCGGAACTTTTGGAATTCTTCCTGTTTGCCGCCATGGAGCTCTGAATTCAGCCGGGGGTAAGGCGATGCAGTCTCAATCAAAGGAGCTCCGCCCTGGATCCGGTATCGGGAGATACTACATCTGATCGCTGTCTGGGGAGACAATTGTTGTATCAAGGCTCGTTACCGAACCGAAATCCAAAGCGTTTTTGGGAAAAACAATCTCCAGGTTCACAGTGCTTGCTGAACAAGCCGTACACGGGAAGCCAGCAGACTTCATGGCCGCTCAATTTGGATGGGGGGGTCTGGACCAGCTAATCCCCACAGTCCACGCCTCTATGAAAAAGATTTGCATTCTTGGCTGAAGCTCCCAATGGTCTGTAGGTTTCCAACACCCAGTGATCATGGCGGGTTCAGGGACTAGCTCTTCAGTTTCTTCCCCCCCCCCCCACCACGTGAAGAAAGGGACAGAATCATTTCAATTGACTACTTTTCACTGCTCACTCTACTGAGAATATCAATGTATGATTGCTAGCTGGTAGACGCGCTGCTGCATCAGTTGAAAAACAGACCAGTATACCGCCCCTCTCCTCATCTGCCCCTTCCCGGTGAAGTAGACGCTGCATGACTGTGACCGTCACATCTTATGATAACATTTTTTCATCCACATTTGTTGCCATCAAAGTACAGGCCAGACCAAAAAAAAAAAAGACAAAAAGCACTAAACAAAATAAGAAAAAAAAAAAAAAACACAACGCTTGTCTGGTTTTACTCCCCGGTTTAGAATGGGATATGAACAGCTTAATCACCGCTTCATCATAGAATCTGGGGGCCTTCACAGGCCCCCTCCGTTCCTGTGTTAAGAAAAGACTCTGTACTGCCTGGACTGTCAAATAGCAACCTGTGGGCGCTCATGCCCCAACCCTTCATTGGTCCTGCTGGCTAAAATGGTGTCCAATAAAAAAAAACAAATAGCCACTAAAATGACCACAAGTGTCGTCAGGAACTTATCCATCTATCATCACGCCGGTGAGGTGCCTTCCCCCCTCATTATGTCACTAACCTCAGTGTTTCTTCTCCTTGCGATTTTTATTCATGACACAAGACTGAGGCAGGCACACTGCCCGGAATCCCAGGAGGCTTGGGGAGGAGGGAAGCAATGGTGGGGTTGTTGCAGGACCTCCTCTGAAATACTGACACGAGCAGCTGTTTCTGATACACTGGTCCTCTTTACCCTTGCCTTTTTCTAGGCAGGACTGACTATTTTTGAACCCTAAGGGCCGGGATCTTGGACTCGTGCCAGCTGAGTCATCCCAATTTTGCTTTTGGCATTGCGCCCCCGGCAAAAAAAAAGACCACAAGAGCAAGAGAGAGGAGATGGCAAATGCATGAATCAATTTGTCAGCTAGATGGGTACGTTCATAGATAGGGGCAGGCGGACTAAAGAGGGGGAGAGAGAACCGTCATTCTCTGCCAGTTTCTCCGCAGTAGACCGGTATATACGAACAACGATAACCCATCTTGCTCATCATTTGCAAAGCAGTGTAATGCGGCTGTTGTGTGCTGGGGTGTCGACCTCTCGGTCCGGCATCCAGTCACATATAGGCTGCCGGAAAAAAACGCTGACGGTCCTATGGTTGCCATGCTGTATGCGTCTTCGCCCGGGCAATCACGGCGGAAAAAACACAAACGGCGCGAGGATTGTCAGGGCTTTCCCGGAGGACAGAATGATACTGACGACTTTGACCCAGACCACACACAACAGATGCGACTATTAATGATTGCCCCAGAATCTCAGGGCGGGCGAGCGCTCCGTCGGGGGCGGGCGGCGAGCTACGCGGATGCCCCGCCAAGCTCTCGGGTAACGGTATCGGGCGTTTTAAGGCCTATGGGTGAGAATCGCCGTTAGCAGGAACGACAGTCGTACGTTCCGCCTCTAATGCAATCGGATTTACCGAAGTCTGGTCCATTCCTGCTCTTCGACCTATTGGCAACTCTAACCACCCGAGCTTACTGTGCCTAGTGTGGCTGCATGAAATCGAATTTATAATATCAGTTTTATAAAACCGATTTTAGCTAATTCAATATTATCCCATAGTGTAGACATGGCCTAGGAGAGTTGGGTGAATTATATTGACTGAATCACTTACCTGACACAGCCTCTCAAATCTATTATTTGATTTTTTTTAATTATTGTTTTTCACCCAATTCTAATGACACCACTATTCTTTAGAAAATGTAACTAGTGGGACATTTGGGGAAACACCCAAGAGAAAGAAAAACAGGAAATTCCTAGACAAAGGAGAATTAAGGGAGAATGAAGGATGAGACAATATTTCACTTACAACCAATCCTAGCTAGACCATTACAATTCAAAAGTCAAACAGAAAGTGTTAGAGCTAGCGGCAGCAGTGTGACATTAAGGAAGACAAAGTTTAGGCTGAATGTCAGGACATTATGGTGAGATCTGTGCATGTGTGTAATTGTCTCCAAAAGGGATGGAGAGGGAGACCCTTCACGTGGGATGTAGGGAACAATCCTGCACTGATCTGGGAGTGGAGGTGAGAGGCCTGTGAGAGACAGGGTACCTCCCCATCATGTGTTTTCTGCAGCACTAATCGTTACACTCTGCTTTCAGGGAGACCTCCCTTCCTTCACCCACCTTGTTCCAGCTTTTAGCTGAGTTCACAATCAGAATCATGCTCAGGAGCCAGATAAAATGCAGCAGGACTTGGCCCCAGTTAACAAGAATCGCAAAAGTGCTATTCCTCAGTTATTTCCTTCCACAAATGTATGTGCTGGGGGAAGAACCTAGGCCATAAGTGGGAAGCCCCTACAACCCACCAGTCAGATAGAGGGTAGCTGTGCCTCACCTGGAGGGAGGGTGCGAAACTCCTGTTCCTGGGAGAAGGGTCCAGGGCCTAGGGGTGTGATGGAGCGCACACGGAGCAGATAGGCTGTGTCCGGCTGCAGGTCCCTCAGGGTCACATTGGGTTCATGGAATTGCTTCACTGTGTAGTGTGCATCCTCTCCCTGCGGGGGCCAGACAACAGGTTACTTGGACAGCCTACTACACACACGGAAACAGAACATAAGAATGGGCATAATGAGTCAGACCAAAGGTCCATCTAACCCAGTATCGTGTCTTCCGACAGTGGCCAATGCCAGGTGCCCCAGAGGAAGTAAACAGAACAGGTAAGCATTAAGTGATCTGTCCTGTCACCCATTCCCAGCTTCTGGCAAACAGAGGATAGGGGACACCATCCCCGTCCATCTTTGCTAATAGCCACTGATGGACCACGAACTTGCTTATGAACTTATCTATTTCTTTTTTTAACCCTGTTATAGTCTTGGCCTTCACAACATCCTCTGGCAAGGAGTTCCATGGGTTGTCTGTGCACTGTGTGAAGAAATACTTCCTTTTGTTTGTTTTAAACCTGCTGCCTATTAATTTTATTTGGTGACCCCTACTTCTTGTGTTATGAGAAGAAGTAAATAGCGAACACATAGAAAGAGATGCATTGTCCAGGAATGTAGAAAAGGCGGTCCCGCTATCGAGGCACCGCTCACGCCCCTGAAAGAGAACAGATCGGGCACTCTCTGTGTCCTTGGCCTGTTGCAAAGTCCCACTGGGATGCCCCCACCGCCTCGGCACAGAGAGCAAGGGCGACGTCCGTGCGAGAAGGGACCGAACGTTCATGGAGCTGAAGGGACCGGGCTGAGATGATCCGCCAGGTATTTCGAGCGCCCTGCAAGTAAGCGATCCGTGACCGATGGTGCTATGCAAAATTCCCACAGTATCCGTTGCTCTCCTGAGAAAGAAGAGGAATTTCGCTCCGCCCTTGCTTTTCACGTAGTAAACAGCCCGCCGTGTGTTTCGATAAAGGGGCTGAACACAGCGCCCTGGATCTGACACTGGAACGCGAGACAAGCCAGGCAGCCACCGCTCTCAACTTCGAATGTCTGTATGGAGGGCGAGCTCGGGAGGAGACCAGCGACCCTGGTCTGAGGTCCCTAAGGTGAACCCCCCATCCAAATTGATGAGTCCGTGCAGGAGAGGCGATGCTGGCTGATGATATGACGGAGCCACGACAATTATACGACTGATCTAAGCCACCATTCGGAAGAGAGAAGGAACTTGGGGACGTGAACCACCGTGTTCCAATGGGCACGCTGGCCGAGACGGAGCTGAGGATACGAGGATTGCATCGGGGGGGGTTGGGGCTGGAGGCGCGAGTCGGCGTGCGCTGTGACGAAAGTGCAGGCAGCCATGTGCCCAAACAACGTCAGCCAAGTGCGCAGGTCAGAGGTGTGACCGTACCCTGCGAAATGACGTGACAAGCGGTCTGAACCGTGCCGAAAGGAAAGGACTGCCCTGGCCTAGTGGAGTCTAAGAAATGCCCGATAACTCATCTCCTGATAGGGATAGAGTGCGCCTCTCCGCATTGAGTAACAGACCGAGGCGAGAAAGGTGGCTAACCCACCCTTGAACGTGCTCACGGACTCGATCCGGAAGGTCCCAGATAAGTCCAGTCCTCGAGGTAGGGAACACGTTGTACCCCGAACTGGTGCCGAACGAAAGGCAACAGCTACGGCCATTGCATTTTGAACAACTCTCGGGCGGTGATAGTCCAACGGGAGGACGTGAATGATAGTGCCGGCCGCGCGACAATGAAGCAAGGAACCATTCGACGGTGGAAAGATGGATATAATGAAATAGCTCCTGCAATGTAGATGGCGGCGTAACCATCTCCCGGATCCAGGAAGGAATATGGTCCAAGGAAACCATGCGGAACTTCACACTGAGTAGTTCTAACGTTTGAAGTCTGGCGATCGAGGATGGTCGCAGACTCTCTTGCTTTGGGATCAAAATAACGAGTGAAACCCTTTGCCCATCTCGTCCTGCCGCACTCCTTACGCCCCTTGGAGGAGCGTTGCAAACCTGCTTGTAGAAGGAATTTGCTCATTATTGAAGGGTCCCGAGAGGACAGAGAAGGGGGCGGGAGGGCGGTACGAAACGCAAACTGCAAGGTGGTACCCAAGCGCAGCGTGCGGAGGACCCAACGCTCCGTAAGTAAGCCTGGTCAAAGCCGGGCGGAAACGAGAGGCGGTTGGAAAAGGGAAGATGGTCACGGAAAAAACTGGTAACGGCGCCCCCGGGCGCACCTTCAAAAGGAAGCTCCACGGAGGAACCCGGCCCTGAAGGACTGATTTTGGCCCCCCGTGCATTGCCAAGAGGTCTGCGCTTGCCACCTTCTGTTGGCGTCTTCCTGCAAAGTCTGCCCTTTGCCTGGGTTGCCGGGAATGGGCCTGCCCTGTTGCTGTGTCCTGACGGAAAGACGCTGTGTCACTGGGCGTGTGCATGTCCGAGCGCACGCATATATGACCTATTATCCCTTGAGACCTTTGCAGGCGAGGTCCTGCTCTTGTCAGAAAATACCTGGCCCTTCAAACGGAAGGTCCTATATGTGTTCTGAGTCCCGGAGGAAGACCAGAGAACCTGTAGCCAGGAGATCGGTGATAGTGACTCCGGAGGCGAACGGGTCCTAGCGGTGAGTCTGCTGCGTCAAAACGCCTGTAGCGCATGCGCGCGCGACCTTCGCCTTCATCCATTAGGCGCTGCCTCCTGCCGAGCCATCTTTAGAGAAGCTCCTAAATTTATCAGCCCTCCCCAGGTTGATAGCGTAGCGGCTTGAGCTAGGGCTTGTGTTTGACCACCCACAGCTGTAACGCTCCTGCGGAGCTAGACCTTACGCTGAGGCAGGTCCATACGTCATCCGCCCTCCCGACGACTTTGGGGCCTGGAGCTTCTTGCCAGTTCCGTTCCATCTCGTTCACTAGATTGAACTACGAGACATCGGGCATGATTACTATCGATACTCCGTGATCCCTTCGAAAGGAACCATATACTTGCGCTTCCCACCCGCGAGCGCGGCCGGTTAACGGAGCCGGTGACTGCCAGATGGTGGTGGCGTTGGCTTTGTTATGTCTTTAATGAAGGTAGGTCGCGACATACGAGTAGCGCGCAATTGCCGAGAGTAACTGTGACGACGCGGGTCGCAACGTCGGAACCCTCCTCAACTTGGATCTCATGTTTGTGCAGACAGCGCTGAGGAGATTCTCTGGTTTTGCCCTGAGGTCTAGCGGGGGACCAGTGTTGTCGTCCCCGCCACTGCTTCATCCGGCCGAGGATGACGAGAGACACCTGGCAGAAGCGGATCCGGTGGCCGGCCTCAGATGGAACGCGTCTCTGGCGCCTGCGGGGTTCAGTCTCAGGCGAGGTCGGGAGGCTGTCTCCTGCAGGGATGGCGGGGGGCGTGAACACCCCTAGCCTCGTGGACCCCTACGCTCCAGCAGACGACTGGTGGAAATTCTGATGGCCGTACCTGTGCTTGCTGATATGCCCAGGGCGTCCAGAAGCCCCACTGCTGCGCGACCAATGTTCCGTGGTGACCTCAGGAAAGCGGCCGCGGACCTCAATGTCAGGTAGAACGCTGTCCGCTTGTGAAGCAGACTGAACCCCTCCGAGAGGCCATGGGGCGGACGCGAGTAGTGCCGGTCCACGCCCTCGATGGCGACAGCCTCCTCGGGCCCGGGGAGCGGTGCCGCTAGAGCTATACTGGTGCCGGGGAATCTGGACTGGGACCTGCCACCCAGCGCGGTACCGAGTCGACCCGGGATCTGACCATTCGTGCCTGATCGCTCCCTGAGTCGCGTGCGGTAGCGTGCCTGAGCCGGCCGTGCGGAGTAGCCGTAACCGACGTGAAGAGATCGGCGCCCGGCAGTAACACGTCGGAGCCGTGAGCGGCGCCTCGAACCCCCAGAACCCCCTCGGGACCCGGATCGGTGCCGTGCCGGATCGGTGCGTGACGGGATCGTGCCCGCACCGGAGAAATCCGGGACGTGCTCTCTCGGGTCGGCTTGTCCCTTGGAAAGTACACCCGCACCGGCCGTGCCGGGGTTGGGCCAGCCCCAACCGCTCCGTCAAGGCAATAAGGTCCCTTGCGACGAGACATGTCGCCTAGATGGACTACAGCCTACCCCATATCTGGCGGGGCAGCTTAAGGGGATCGGCTCTTGACGGACCGCCGGCCCGGAGTCAACCAAGCCCTGGCACGGCCGCGGGCCGCGTCAGCATCTGGTGCTCCTTTCCGGCTGCTTAGCCGGGTAAGGATGAGGAAGGCCTCTTCCAGAACTCATGCCCGGAGAAGGGCATGCCACTCTACGCCTTTCGCGGTGCCGAGACCAGTGCCGGAGCCGCGCTCCGAAATCCGAGGGCGCGGGGTGAAGTGCCAATTCCATAAGGAGATCCGGAGGCGCTGTCTCTGCTCCTTCTTAGTCGTGGCCCGAAGGCTTTGCAGATCGCACTTCTCCGACGAACGTGTGATTCCCCCAGGGCCACTTAACAGGCGTCGTGGACACCTGGTGGCATCGCTTTTTACCAAGCCGAGCACGCTGAATCCCGCAACCAGCATCCCCCCGCCCGGGCGCGGAGAGGGGCTAGAGCCCCGAACCCGCTTAACTAACTAACCTAATATATAGACACAAACAACTATAAACTATAACTACAAACTATAATATACTAATAACATAAAATAACTCTAACTGTAACGATAACATAGAAGAAACTAGGACGTGGAGGTCAGCTATGCGCGCTCCCATTCCAACGACCGACACGGCGTAAAGCAATGGGAACTGAGAGCGGGCGGCCGGCAGGGGTAATAATATCACCACCAATGTGTTGGCGCCAACTCTATGGGGCGACCTGCCGGCCCGAATGGAGTTCTAAGCGTAAAAGTTCCTCCGACAACGTGCATGCACGCGGTACACCCTACTGAAATGGATATGAGCAAGCACTCGAAGAAGAACTACTAACTGTAATCTGTAACCCTATCATTAAATCAAGCTTTTGTACGAAATATCTAGGAGATAGTTAATTGAGTCCAGTTTTTAAAGATGGCCCAGAGGTTGATCCTGCATTACAGGCCGGTAACCGTTAAAGAACTGGCAAACTGGTTGAAACTATAGTAAAGAACAAAATGTCAGATCATATATAGATGAACATAATTTGTTGGGAAGAGTCACCATGGTGTGTAAAGGAAATCTGCCTCACCAATCTACTAGATGTTCTTTGAGGGTCTAGCATGGCATTGGGACAAGGAAGACCAGAGGAATATATGTCTTAGATTTTCAGAAAGCCTGATAAGGGCCCTCTTCAGCAAGTATAGGCCTGTCGCTGGGATAAGAGGGCAGCTCCTTATGATTAGAACTGGTTAACACAAAGGGAGGAAATAAATAGTCAATTTTCAGAATCGAGAGAGTAAATAGTGGTGTGCCCCAGGGTCTGTACTCGGCGCCCAGTCCTTATTCTACATCTTCTAAATGAATTCTGAAAAGAGGTGAACAATTGAGTGCAAAATTTGCAGATCTATACAAATTGCTCAAAGATAGTTAACTGAAAGCAGACTGCAAAAAGCTACAAAAGGACTCTCAGAACTGGGTGCATGCAACAAAATGCAGATAAAATTCAGTGTTGCTAAATGCAAAAGTAATGCACATTGGAAAACATAATCCCAACTATACGTATACAATGATTGTCCAAATTGGCCTGTTACCGCCAAGAAAGAAGATTGTGGAGTCAATTTGATAGTTTCTCTGAAAACAATCCACTTAAGGTGGGAGGATAAGCTCAGTGGTTTGATCATTGCCCCTAATCCCACAGTTTTGTGAGCTCAATCCTTTTGAGGCCACATTTAGGGAACTGGGTAAAAATTCTGTCTGGGATTATTCATGCTTTGAGGCAGTGGGTTGGACTATAAGTATACTTCCTGAGGCCCTTTAAACCCTAAAAATGTTCTATGTTCTATGTGCAGCCAGCAATCATAAAAGTGAACCGATGTTTGGGAATCATTAAGAAAGTGTCTAAGTAATAAGACACAAAATATCATATGCCTCTATATATCCTAACCTGGTACACCACATCCTGAACTACTGCCAAATCAGATGTGGTCACGCCAAGTCAAAAAAAGATATTTGATTGGAAAAGGTTCAGAAAAGGCCAAAAAAATATTAGGGGTATGGAACAAGCTTCCATACTGAGGAGAGATTAGATAAAATAGACTTCTCAGGCTTGACAATAGATGACCTACAGGGATACTGATTGAGGTCTATAAAATATGAAACTGGTGGAGAAAGTAAATAAGGAAGT